>NC_136070.1:241337361-241499861 GCF_964261635.1 Lissotriton helveticus
TTTACAACAAGGGGTGGTGATGGACAGAGTCTCTGAATTAAGCAGAGTACTCTCACCCAGTCAAGAGATCAGGGCTAGATCCAACACCGTTTTTTAGCTCATTGCACCATCCCAGTTTCAGAACCTGGCTGTATGCAAATTAGTCTGTCCCTGGCCCAGTGCATCATGGGAACAGGGCAGACCAGACTACAAAAGCCAATTCTTACACTGGGAAGGAAACAAGCTTCCGGGGACCGGTTTCTGCCATTTCAGGCGTCTTCGGCCCGGCTTGCTTGAATCCTGATGGTGCAATGAGCAAGGGACTCACATCTGAGTATACCCTTCCACGCTTAGGGTGGACAAAATAATTTACAACAAGGGGTGGTGATGGACAGAGTCTCTGAATTAAGCAGAGTACTCTCACCCAGTCAAGAGATCAGGGCTAGATCCAACACCGTTTTTTAGCTCATTGCACCATCCCAGTTTCAGAACCTGGCTGTATGCAAATTAGTCTGTCCCTGGCCCAGTGCATCATGGGAACAGGGCAGACCAGACTACAAAAGCCAATTCTTACACTGGGAAGGAAACAAGCTTCCGGGGACCGGTTTCTGCCATTTCAGGCGTCTTCGGCCCGGCTTGCTTGAATCCTGATGGTGCAATGAGCAAGGGACTCACATCTGAGTATACCCTTCCACGCTTAGGGTGGACAAAATAATTTACAACAAGGGGTGGTGATGGACAGAGTCTCTGAATTAAGCAGAGTACTCTCACCCAGTCAAGAGATCAGGGCTAGATCCAACACCGTTTTTTAGCTCATTGCACCATCCCAGTTTCAGAACCTGGCTGTATGCAAATTAGTCTGTCCCTGGCCCAGTGCATCATGGGAACAGGGCAGACCAGACTACAAAAGCCAATTCTTACACTGGGAAGGAAACAAGCTTCCGGGGACCGGTTTCTGCCATTTCAGGCGTCTTCGGCCCGGCTTGCTTGAATCCTGATGGTGCAATGAGCAAGGGACTCACATCTGAGTATACCCTTCCACGCTTAGGGTGGACAAAATAATTTACAACAAGGGGTGGTGATGGACAGAGTCTCTGAATTAAGCAGAGTACTCTCACCCAGTCAAGAGATCAGGGCTAGATCCAACACCGTTTTTTAGCTCATTGCACCATCCCAGTTTCAGAACCTGGCTGTATGCAAATTAGTCTGTCCCTGGCCCAGTGCATCATGGGAACAGGGCAGACCAGACTACAAAAGCCAATTCTTACACTGGGAAGGAAACAAGCTTCCGGGGACCGGTTTCTGCCATTTCAGGCGTCTTCGGCCCGGCTTGCTTGAATCCTGATGGTGCAATGAGCAAGGGACTAATTTGCATATAGCCAGGTTCTGAGCTGGGATGGGGCAGTGAGATAAATAACGGTGATGGATCAAGCCCTGATCTTTGGACTGGGTAAGAGTGGTCTGCTTAATTCAGACACTCTGTTCATCACCACCCCCTTTTCTGTATCGTTTTTGGCCACTATAGGTGTGGCAGGGTATACTCAGACATGAGTCCCTTTCTCACTGCTCCATCAGGATTCAAGCAAGCCGGGCCGAAGAGGCTGAAATGCCAGAAACCGGTCCCCGGTAGCTTGTCTCCTTTCTGGTGAAGAATTGGCTTGGTAGTTTGGTCTGCCCTGTTCCCATGATGCACTGGGCCAGGGACAGACTAATTTGCATATAGCCAGGTTCTGAGCTGGGATGGGGCAGTGAGATAAATAACGGTGATGGATCAAGCCCTGATCTTTGGACTGGGTAAGAGTGGTCTGCTTAATTCAGACACTCTGTTCATCACCACCCCCTTTTCTGTATCATTTCTGAAAAGGAGCGCTTGTAAGTTTTCTCTTTCCGGAATCTACGAGGTTTCAGGAGTAGATTTTTTGAGCTTCTATTGGATCTCGAACCTCCTGATATAGACAACTTTTGAGCGAGGTAGTTGGGTGCATTGTGGTGCACCGCCGCGTGTGTCATAACTGCAATTTTTAGCTGTATTCTGGCTTCAAAAGGCAGCCATTTTAGGGACTTTAAGTCTGGGGATATATGCGAATGTTTTCTTGAGCCAGTAATGAGTCTTGCGGCAGCGTTCAGGGAGGCTCTTAGGGGTGCTGTTGTGGATAGCGGGAGTCCGCTGAGGGCCACAATTCCGTAGTCTATTCGAGGGATGACTAACGCTTGTACAGCAGTTTGGAAGTCTTCAGCAGGGAGGAAGGGTTTAATTTTCCTCAGTGTGTTGATTTGGAAATTAGCTGCTTTTGTGGCTTTGCTGACATGCTGCTGCATGTTGAGCTTGGCGTCCAGTGTGATGCCTAGAGATTTCGCTGAGTCTACGATGGTGGGTTGGACATTGAGTGCTGTAAGGTTGTTGAGCCATGTTTGGGTGGTGGAAATTTTCTCCGGGGGTGAGATGAGTAGGAACTCAGTTTTCAGAGCATTTAGTTTGAGGTGGTTATCGGCTAGCCAAGATTGAGTGTTAATAAGCGTGGAATTCAGATGTTTGATATCTTCCGGGGATTGAAGCTTTAGGTACAGTTGTGTGTCGTCGGCGTACATATGGAATTGGACATTGGAAGCTTGGAGCAAGGTGGCGAGCGGTTCCATGACGAGGTTGAACAATGTGGGGGAGAGGGAGGATCCTTGTGGAACACCTAGATCTGCAGGCACAGGTGAAGATAGCACATTGTCGATCTTGAACTTCTGAGACCTGTTGTGAAGGAAGGACGAAAACCATTTGAGAACAGTTCCCGATAGACCCATTCTAGTGCTTAGCAGCTCCAGCAAGTTCTCATGTTTGACCGTGTCAAATGCTGACGAGAGATCAAGAAGGATGAGGAGGCAGGACTCATTGCGGTCAAGAATTTGGAGGGCATCATCAATTGTGTGTCATAGCTGATTCCGTGCTATGTTTCGCTCGGAAGCCTGATTGATGCGAATTGAGGAGGTCAAATTGGTCAATGTGTTTCGTTAGTTGGAGTTGGACACATTTCTCCAGTAGTTTGGCCAGGGTGGGGATGTTGGTGATGGGTCGGTAATTGTTTAGGTCAGACGGACCAGCTGTAGGTTTCTTGAGTATAGGCGTGACTTGCCCAACCTTGAAGGAGTCTAGAATGAGGCCTTGTTGCAGGGAGCAGTTGACGATTTTGGTCCAGAGAGGGAGGAGCAAGGGGATGAAGTCTTTTACAGCATTAGCAGGTAGAGGGTCTGTGAGGTGATTAGAGGGCTTCAGGGTGCAGAGCAGTTTGTGTATTGTTTCTTCCGAGTAGGTATCGAAGTGCAGCCAAGATGCCTTGTTTTTAGGTTGAGTGTTGGCCATTCTGGTGTGGTTGGGGAATCGGCTTACATCCATGATGAGGTCGTTTCTTATGTTGTCTGTCTTTAGCTTAAAGAAAGCAGAGAAGGCTTCACAGTGTGGGGTGTCGCTTGTTGTGCTGTTTGATTGTAAGGGTTGTGTCTTTGTTTGGGTCTTGATTAGTTCAAACAGCTTTCTTGGCCTGTTTTTTGCTTGATCCAGCTGGCGGCTGAAGAAGTCCATCTTTGTGCGCTTTATTTTCCTGAAGTAGGCATTTCTCTTGTTTTTAAGCCTTTTGAGGTGCAGTGCTGAAGGGTCCGATCTCCAGGTGCGCTCTGCCAGTCGCATAGTACGCCTGTCGTCATTGAGTCTGTCATCATACCAGGGGTTAGAAGTTTTGGTGGAGACTCTCTTCAGTTGCAGTGGGGCGACTTCATTGACTATTGTATTCATAGATTCAAGGTAGTGGACGGTCAGTGAATGGACATCCGTGGCACCAGAAGGGGGAAGGAGGAGATTGCCGAGGTGGGGAGGCAGGGTAGAGGGGTTAAGATTCTTCATGTCCCTTTTCCATGTTTTGGATTTGATTGGTTGAGCCGGGTTAGGTTTAACTTTTTCATTGATAAAGAAGGTGATAATGTGGTGATCAGACCAGTCACAGGGTAGGATCGCCTCCAGTTGTGTAGAATTCGCTTTGGCAATGATGAGATCAAGTATTGAGCCTTTGTCGTGTGTTGGGCTGTCGCATATTTGGGTGAGGTCAAGCGCATTAAGGAAAGTTTTGAGACTATTCACCACTGTGTCTTTCTGATCGTTCCAGTGGAGATTAAAGTCCCCCAGGTAGACTTGGGTGGTCTGCCGACCGGCATTAGAAGTGATCATGTCCATGAGTTGTTGGGTGAATATGAGATTGTCACCAGGCGGGTGATAGATGAGATGTAAAGCACAAACTTGTTTGCCCTCACTGGTGATGTCGAGGCAGAGGAGTTCACAAGAGGAGAGGGAGGGGGAGGTGACTTTAGTAACGGAGAGGTTGCTCCTAAAGATGCATGCAATTCCCCCGCCCGTTTTGTCTGAGGACCTGTCTAGCCTAATGATGTGATAGTTGGGGGGGACTAGTATGTCCATAATCGGGGTAGAGGCTTCAGTAAGCCAAGTTTCTGTTAGAATGGCTAGGTTCAGATCCCTAGCTGAGACGAGATCAGCGATGTCGGAGGAGTGTCTCTGGGCCGATCTGCAGTTGAGTAGGATGCATTTGAGTTTGGGAGAGAGAAGTGTGGTCGAGCTTTCTAGAGTGAGGGGAACTTTCCTGAGGTTGTTAGGGACGGAGCCTCTGTTGTTGAGTGTTGGGAGCCTCAGAGGGTCTGTAAGAATAGTGGGTATGGGGATGTGTGTGTTGGATAAGTGTTTTACCGGGCCTGGGCCATAAGAGCGTAGGAGAGAGCATAGGTCACGGTCCGACAATGTGTTGAGGACACGACGGGGGCGGTGGGAGTTATTGCGAACGGGGATAGTCGGCCAGCGCGGGTGTCGTTGAAGGCGAGGGTATGTAGTGCGTCGTTTGTAGGGTAGAGGGATGATGGGAGGTAGTCTGGGCTGTGATGAGAGAAGGTCTTTGATTGCGTGGACATCTTTTTTGATTTGTCGAAAATCCTCTTTGATTTGTTGGAGGGTGGATAAAGTCAGGTCAGGAGGTGCATTGGGGGTGGTGTTGGTGGTGAGAGCCATTGGTGAATGGTTGTGTAGTGAGCTGGAAAGCGGGCAGGGTATCGAAGGAGGGGATAAACTAGCGTTGTTGGAATGTTCTGCGGTGCTAATGAGTGGGATGTCCTTCAAAGTGTGGGCGTGTTTGTGGGCGAGGGGTGTGGGTGAAGTAGGTGAAGTAGGCGGTGAGTGGGAGGCATAGGTAGTGAAGTCAGTGGGAGAAGGTGCCGGTGAATAGAAGAGTGAGTGGAGGCTGGAGACAGAGGGGGAGACTGGAGGGTAGTGCGGGCTGAGAATAGGAGGAGGGAGAGAGGGGGATGCTAAGGTAAAGGAGACGGTATGTTCTGTATCTTTTGTTGGGAGAGTGTCGTGAGTGGGAGTGGGGAGGGAGCTGAGGAGGGTGAGGTGACCGCCGTGGGGGGGAAGGGAGAGGAGGGTGGATAAACTCCGGATGGTGGTGTGTTCAGATGGTGGCGTGTTGTGGGTGAGAGATGTTGTCAGGTGTGAGAGACTCGTGGGTGGGAGTGGAGAGGGGGCTGGGGAGGGAGCGGGGTTCGCCGTGGGGAAGGTGGGAGGGGGGGGTGGATACACTCCGAGCGGTGGTGTGTTCCGATGAATGCCCCATGTGGGTGGGAGTTGTTATGTCAAGGGGGAGGGGGGGAGTATGAGTGGGGATAAGAGGGGTCATGTTAGAGGGGCGGCTAGTATATGAGGTGGGGAGATTTGTGACTGTCCTAGACGAGTGAGGGGCGTTAACAGCAGGTGGGCCATTTACTGGGGTGCTGGGGGTAGAGGTGTAGTAGGTGGAGGCGGCGACGTCAGGGGTGATAGAGCTGGTGCGTTTTTGGGTGGGGGTCCTCAGCTTGGAAAGGTGCTCTTTGAACTTTTGGAGCAAGTTGTCTAGCAGTTCCAGGTTCTTGTCCGTAGATTGAATTAGGACAATCCCGTTGTTGTAGATAGTAATGGTAGTCCTGCCAGGGAAGAGGCGGGAAGGTGTGATAGAGAGAGTTAGGCCATGAGTTGTTTTCCTGGTGGTGGAGACGGTGAGTAGGGATAGGAACACTTTTCTCCATTGGGCTCTGCGTGCGGTGTGGAAGATGATCTCAGTATTCAGGGCTCCCTTACCCGGTGAGAAATAGGTGTCAGCAAAGGGTATTTCAGGGTGCTGCCGCAAGAAGTTATGTTTAAAACGTTTGGTGGCTTTTTTGGAGAGTGTGGAAGGGTAGTTAATTCCATTTTGGAATGAAGTGAAGTTGGGTGTGGGAGATAGGACGACAATAAAGAACTGTCAGCCGCTAGTTACAGGGCAAAGGAGTGAAATTAGGGAGTGACATTAATGGGTGACAAATGTATAAGAGGTAGAAGTCGGTGCAGTTGAAAAACAAAACAGTGCGTAGGAATGTCTTTCCTAATGTAGCCTATATGCGAGGTAGCTGTCAGCTTACACCATGTACAAAATATGAGGTAGAACCGGTTAGGTGGAATCAGACTTTACACATCAGAATGTATTAGGTAACAGCAGTGTAGTCTAGGTGTAGAAAGTGGCTGGGTGCAGCTTACATGACTAAAGGAGTCAATGAGGTAGTAGTAGTCAGTGCAACATCGTGAGGTAGCTTATAACGAAGAACCAACAAATAAATGAATGAGGTAGCGAACAAAGAATGGTGAGTGATAGGGATGAAGGTGAGATAGGTGTAGCTTACCGCATATACAATATACAAATGGGGCTAAGCTACTATTGAATTACTGAATCCGAGGGGCATAATAGTAATACATGTGTGCAAAAGCAAATGTCAACCGTAGCTTAGATAGAATGAATAGGACACTAGTGAGTGGCCAATTATCCAATATGTGGGGTAGCAGTCGGTGTCGTCCGGGAGTAAACAGTGAGTAGATGCAGCTCACCGCGAAGTAAAGGAAATATGAGATAGCAATCAGTTAAATGGACCCCACCGTGATGCTATTGAGTGTCCAGAAGTACCCAAAATGTAAGGGTGGCGTCAATGTAATCCAGTAGTATAAAGTGACTGGGTGTAGATTACAAATTAATGAGGTATATGAGGTAGCAATCAGTGCATAATAGGGATAAAAGTGAGATGGGATCAGCTAACAAAAATGCTTACAAAACAACAGCTTACAAAATGTACACTATGCAAATAGGGATAGAGTACTAAATACCTGCTGGACTAAATGCTAACGATATACTAGTACCATTATAGGTGCAAACTTAGGTTACAATAGATACTAAGATTCTAGTGCTTAACCGGTAAAACATGAGAGCAGGTTATATACAATGTGTAAAATACCATTAAATATATAATACAGCAATAAAAGGCAGACCGTAAAACATGAGAGCAGGTTACGTAAGAAGTGTAAAATACCATTAAATATATAATACTGCAATAAAAGGCAGACAGTTAGTCACATGAAGAATTAGATGCAGCGCTATGCAAAGACTGTGATGGGTGGGATTGGTATAAATGGCCAGTTCTTAGGTTAATGTTCAACTGGTGGGAATGACTAGTCCAAGATGGCCGCCAAAGCGGCCGCCAAGTAGGGGGGTTGAGTCATTAGTCCTCTTTTGGTTGTTGCTGTTTTCAAGGCAGGGAAAGCAGTTTCACATTCTATTCCAGTTGGCTCGGACCTTGCATTCCAGGGGAGTGTTATCTTCAATCTGGTTATCTTAGTTATCTCAGGATGCGCTGCTGAGGGGCCTCGTGGACTCAGGCGGTGCGAGGGGGCAATTAATTGCAGTTTATGGCTCCGGCCATTTTGAGCAAAGATGTCTTGCACAAAAACAGTAACGAAAAAAACGAAAAACGAATGGGGCAAAGTAAATACCTTTTTCATCAAACGAATGGGGCAGAGTAAGCACCTTTTCCAAACATTCGCCTGTCGAGTTAGCCACCTTTTCCAGCTTACGCCTGTTGAGTTAGGCAGCAAAGAGTAGTTATAATGCTGACGACAGTTTACCGCATCAGCCGCTGCAGCCGCCACCTATTCTGCTGTGGAGCCGGCGGTTCTGTTCCTATGTTGTTCTATTTCCCGCTGGTCTCAGAACGACCCCCTCAGCCAGTGGCCCACCCGCAGGTAGTACAGGGCTCGCAGCTTCGAGACACCACAGACCGGTGCAGTCCCTGGGGCCCTCCTGCTGCTCAGTCCCCTCAGGACCGCTCCGGTGTTGCTGCAGATGCCCTCAGGAGCCCTCCCGCGGGCAAGGAAGTACTCCCTGTGCGTGCGACTGGCGGCTCCTCTCTGCAAATCCCCGCCAGTCGCCGCCAGTCGCGGCAGCCGGCGCACCAACTCGCGCCTCTGCCTTGAAGCCGTCGGGGGGGCGGGGGACCTCACTCACCTCCCCAGAGCCGCTGCGAGACCTCTTCTGTGGTGTGCAGGAAGCACGGAGCGGCAGCCGGCGCACCAACTCGCGCCTCTGCCTTGGAGCCGTCAGGGGGGCGGGGGGCCTCACTCACCTCCCCAGAGCCGCTGCGAGACCTCTTCTGTGGTGTGCAGGAAGCACGGAGCGGCAGCCGGCGCACCAACTCGCGCCTCTGCCTTGGAGCCGTCGGGGGGCGGGGGACCTCACTCACCTCCCCAGAGCCGCTGCGAGACCTCTTCTGTGGTGCGCAGGTATCACGGAGCACTCAGCAGGCTCCCGGAGTCCCAGCCGCCCAATCCCAATGACGCGACGGGGGGAAAGTCCAGAGTCCCAGCGTCGCGATGTGTCCGCAGGTCGGTGCTCCCCAGGCTCCGCCGTCGATCAGGTCAGCAATCCAGTTACTTGTAATATCCTGTTACTTGTATTGTTTATCCAGTTACTTTTCTTTCCGCTTCTGATGAGTCTGATGGGTGCTAATCGGGATAAAGCCCGAGGCGGGGTCCCAAGCACTGGGAGCTCTTCACAGGAGCTCCTACCAGACGGCCATCTTGGCTTGGCTTTATATATATATATATATATATATATTCTCAAAATTCCATTAAATTTCAACCTTCACTATCCGTAACTGTTGCACTCACAACGTTATTGCCAAGGCAAAAAACAAGCCATGAGGTTGGTAAGGGAAAGGATCCCACATAATACAGCAAAAAGAAAGGAAAGGCTTCAAATCTGGCAATCTGCCATAAAAGTGAAATCCGCAAGGGATTACCAATCACTAACTTCACTGGTAGCCCGTATGTGTGAAAGATCTAAAAACAATTTCCACAACAATTACATTTTTTGAAAGATCCGACCAGTATTTTGTTTTTCACGCCTGGCAATATTCATAAAGGTCGCAGCGGCCTCCCATACAGCAGTTCGAACGGTGAATAGCCCAGACTCTCTTGTTGTCCACATCTTATGGTGAACAAAGCTAAGGGGAGCATTTCTTCCCACCTACGTGCCTCTAGGTTGAACAGTTTTCTCAAGGTGTTTTTTAAGGTGGCGTTATACCGCTCTACCAGACCATCTGTCTTTGGGTGGTAGGAGGCAGTGCTCATCTGCTTGATCTTTGATTGCTGACATACCTGTTTCATGAGTTTGGAGGTAAATGGTGTTCCCTGATCGGTAAGTATTTCCTTTGGAAATCCTACACGTGCAAAGATATTGATCATGGCTTTAGCTACTTGGGTAGTGTTGGGTTGTCTAAGGACAACAGCTTCTGGAAACCGCGTAGAATAGTCCACTAGGACTAAGACGTAGCGACAACCGCTACGAGAGGGTAAGAAGGGGCCGATGATATCCATTCCAACCCTAGACAAGACGATGTCAATTACGGGTAAGGGTCTCAGGAGCACTCTGGGTGGGACGTACTGACTAGTTTTCTGGCAGATTGCACACTCACGACAGTACTTGCTGATAAATGCCTGGCTAGTAGAACCACTCTAGTATAGCTTTCTCGTTTTTTTCTCCCCCCAAAATGCCCTCCCAACAAGTGAATATGGGCCAGGTATAGGACTTTTTCCCGGAAGGGGAAATGTACCAGTAGCTGAACAGGCAGGGTTTTCCCCCCTTTTCTGTACAACAGCCCTTTTTGGGTAAAGAATTGTGGACCTACTTGGAGAGGGTCTTCTTGCTCAGCCGCTTGCTTCCAGGCTTCTTGTAAGGTGTTATCTTCTCGCTGTGCTGAGCGGAAATTCCTACTATGTTACCAAAGAGAGGGAGTGGTATGGATCAGAAGGGCAGGACTCCAGTTCTTCTTTTCCCTTCTCCTTTGTAGTTTGCTCTTCCTGTCCTTTCCTTGCTCCCAACCGGGATCTGGATCTTTGGAAAATGGGGCTTCTTCTCTCCACTCGGCCCCTTCCTTCTAGGGGTCGTGACGCAGGGTATGTATGTGGGTATAGTCTGTTCCCAAGACCACAGGCTCAGGTAGGTGAGGGAGGAGACCAACTTTCATGTTCACCGGGCTTTGGGTCGGTTGGTGTTGTATAGCCACATTGGTCATGGGACAGGCCTTACTATCCCCGTGGATGCACTGAATATTGACAATCCCTCTGGTGGCAGGTAGTCCCCTGGGAACAACTTGAGGTCTTAAAAGGGTCTGGTGGCATCCCGTATCTACTAGGGCATTTCTGGGTTCCCCGTTGATGGCTACATGATGATGAAACGTATGGGGGTCTCCGTCTAGGGAACAATATAGGGCCAGAGTGTATCCGATTTCCATAGGTTTGTCCTTTTGTGGGCAGAAGTGCGCAATATGTCCGAATGCCCCAGAATGGAAGCAATGGGCCCCAAGGGAACAGTTGGCCTAGGGATCGGTGGCATACGGTTAGGTACCATAGTCACTGTTTCCGGTTTTCGTGGGTATTGGGTTGGTCTGGGGGTTCTCAAAGGGTGATTACCGGGCTGTTTCCAGGTCCCCTCTTCTTTGCCTTTTTGTAACTCTTGGGCCCTGAAATATGATGCTTCAACCTCCACAGCTTTGTCCAGAGATAGGTCTGTGTTCTGGCGAACCCATCTCTGAATGGGGGGGTGTGACGAGGTGAGGAACTGTTCGAGGTATATTTTCTCCAATAAAACCACCTTGGAGGACGTTGGGGGTTTAAGCCATCGATCGGCAGTGTCCTTTAGCATAGGGCTCTGGGGTTTTCTTGTCGTCCTTCTCGGATATGGCGGAGTCTCATCCGATAGGCTTCTTCGTCAACGCCCCTACGTTCAAGAATACATAGTTTGATATCCGGATAGGAGGTGGTTCCCAGGGGGTTGGTGGCCTGGTAGGCTGCTTGGAGAGAAGAGGTCCTAAGTACTGTCCCCACCTGTCCTCTGGCCACTGGGCAGCTTGTGCCATTCTCTCAGAATTGGATAGAAAGAAATCCGGATCCTCCCCCCTGTACATCTTTCTGTACTACCACCAAAGGAAGGGAGATGTAACCCCGGGGTTGTCCGAGCACCTCAGCGAGCCTCCACATGGTGGTCTCTTGGGTTTGGCCCTGACCGGTAGGGGTCTTAAGTAGAGCTTCCCTCTCGGTTTGTGCTGTCTCAGAAACCGAGCCATAATTTTCTCAAAGCGCTCCTGTCCCTCTGCCATCTTCTTTATTACGGCCTCCATTTCCTCCGATCCCACTTCTTTATTTATTTAGAGAGTTTTATATAGCGCTGGCTAGACCCGGAGGTATCGGAGCGCTTTACATAAGGTTCCACAGAAATTACAAAATTACAGTTCTACGTTACATCAGCTACTAGAATTCTTTTTTTTCTTTTTCTCAAGAGTAGAAGACGAAATTAATGGAGTTTAGAATGGTAAGGGGGTTTAGATAAATATTTGCGACACATTAAAGAGCGAGAAGGGGAGACAAATAGAGCGGATAGGGGGAAGAGGAGGAGTGAGAAGGGAAAATCTGCACAATGACTGACTGGGTAGGTGACGGCCGAGGAGGGAATCCACAGCCAGTCTCCCCTTTAGCTCTCAAGATAGCTCCATCGGGAATCAGTCAGATAGCTAGGTCTCTAGGTTACATCAGTTACAGGTTACATTGGTTACTCGAAACATTTAAATAGCATATAAGACAAGATTAATGGCGTGAGGAAAGGTAAGGGGGTAAGGGTAAAAGGGAAATGAGGAGCAAGATACAACGGGGAGACGAAGTAAAAAGTCTGCCCAATGTCCGGCTGGATAGGTGATGGCTGAGTGGGAAGTCCATAGCCCATCTCCTCTGTAGCTATCAAGTTAGCTCCACCGGCCATAGGTCAAAGTGCTAGGTCTCCGCTGTCGGTGTCAGACCATAAATTGCAGGTTACATAGTTACAAAAGATTACACAGTTATTAGAGCCTGGCAACATAGTGACAGGTAAGATCGAGACAAACAAAAAAGGACATATACGTAAGGGAACAATCAGGCAAGGGGAGATATTCAGCAAAGGAGGGCGTAAGAGCAGGGGAAGTAGAGAGAATGGAGGAGGGGAAGAGGGGGGGAGGGTGATAAAACATAGCATGGAAAGAGGGAGGGTGACTGGGATACAAACCGGTAGACGAGTCAGAGCTGCGTCCAAAGTCCAGTAAACTGCGATCCCAGGGGAAGTGGTATCATTTCCCCATCTCTGTTGCAAGAGGCTCCCTAAACGCAGTGGACTCTCTGAGGGGTCACTGAGACTCCAAGGCCTACAACCTGGATCCTTCCCCAAAAAGGGGTGAGGGAGTGCTTTGGCAAGTAGTGCCATACCATAACTCCTGTGAGTTATGTTATGTTATGTTATGTTACGTCTATTTATTGTGCGCACAGATACTCCAGCCAAGGAGCGTCCTGGCGCAGAGACAAGGTAGCCCGTAACACAACAAGAGACTAAGAACAAAAACTAAGAACAGCTAAAACAAGAAAGTTTTTATAGTCCTCCGAAAGGTCAGAAGGTCCTCCAGCAAGCGGATTTCAACTGGTAGGGAGTTCCATGCTGACGCAGCCATTACCCTAAACGATCGGCCTCCCATACGGCTGAGCCTGAATCTGGGAACCACCGCAAGGGCCAAACCTTGAGAGCGGAGGTTACGGGCGGGAACATAAAAAGACAGACAACTCGACAGAATTTCCGGGCCTGTACCTCTCAAGATTTTGAAAGCAAGGCACAAGACCTTGAAGAGGATGCGCTTCCTAACCGGAAGCCAGTGTAGGGAGCGAATGACACCTGTCACTGAACAGAATCTGGGCAGGCCAACAATCGCCCTCGCCGCAGCATTCTGAACCCGTTGTAAACGGGTTAGTTCAGCCTGGTTAGCCCCAGCCAGGAGAGAGCTGGCGTAGTCCAGGCGAGAGATGATAGTAGCCTGGATCACCAGCTGCCTGGTCGGGGCATCAAAGAACTTGAGAACAGGTCTCAAGCCCCTCAGGAGACCAAAACAACAGGCCGCGGTTCTTTTAGTATGGCCTATAAAAGAGAGGCCCGCGTCCAGCCATACCCCCAGATTTTTCACTTCCGATACCGGGATCGGAGTAGGTCCCAACTCTGAGGGCCACCAGTGGTCACCCCACAACTCCACTCCCTTCCCGACGACCATCACCTCTGTTTTAGTGGCGTTTAGCTGAAGGCAATTGCCTGTCAGCCAACTAGCCACCGCCTTCAGTCCGGACTGAAACCTGGGGGCCTCAATTTCCGCATCCCCGCTGAGAGTAACCGCCAGCTGAGTGTCGTCGGCATATGAGACCAAAGTAAGGCCCCACTGCCTAGCGACATCAGCCAGCGGTCTCACGTATAGGTTGAACAACGTGGGACTCAGCGAGGACCCTTGCGGAACCCCCATGGCCAGTGGTTGGTAGCTGGACTTGAAGGGAGGGATGGCAACACAGAAGGAGCGGTCATCTAAAAAGGAGCGGAACCATTGCAACACCTGACCGCCAATACCAGTCTCCTCGAGCCGACGCAGGAGGATGCTGTGATCTACCGTATCAAAGGCGGCGCTAAGGTCTAACAATATAAGCGCCGCCGTTTGACCAGCATCCAACCTTGCCCGGAGATGTTCCACCATCACAAGTAACGCGGTTTCCGTACTGTGCCCAGCACGGAATCCGTTTTGTGTGGGGTCAAGGGCATTGGTCCGAGTCAGATGTTCAGACAGGGCCAAGTTGACATGGGCCTCGGTGATCTTGGCTGGCCAGGGTAACAGCGAGATGGGGCGATAGCTTTCAGGCTTAGACGGGTCCAGGGTGGGCTTTTTAATAATCGGGGACACCACAGCTTGTTTCCACTTAGATGGTACAGTTCCCGTTTCCAAGGAAAGGTTGACAAGGGAGCATACAACTGTACGCCCCATAAAAGCTTGGTCTCGGAAGAGAGCAGGCCTTACTGGATCAGAAGGGGACCCAGATTTAACTTGCAACGCAAGTTTGTCAAAACCATCCAAGGTAAGGGGGGGGAAACAAGCAGTGTAGTCTGATGGTGAGCCCCATTTATACTTTCCGTAGTGGACCCTATGCTAGGGAACGTCCTATATATAGCTTGGACCTTCCCCAAAAAGTAAGATGCAAGGGATTCACAATGGGAAAGGGAGCTTACGGTCGTAGTGGTAGTCCGCTTCGCCGTGAGATCTTTTACGGCCTTGAAGATAGCTTTTGACGGATTCGGACTGTTCCGGAATTCGGTGGCATAAAAAGCCGCACGAGCTCGGCAGATAGCTCGATGGTAGAGCTTAACGGACTTGGTATATGCAGCTTTTAGATCAGCCCCATAGGTTTTCCTCCAAGCCCTCTCTGCTCGTCTACAGGCACCCTTTAGGGCCCGGAGAGTGCCATCGTACCAGGGACTCGACTCTCTGGGATTGATTTTAGTGGAAACGATAGGGATCAGAGAGTCCAAGGCCCTAGTTATCCATGAACAGAAGAGGTCATACCCCCTTTCCACATCCGTCAAAGAGCCCAGCGGCTCCTCTAATAGAAGACGATGAAAGTCCTCTAACCTAAGCTTTTTCCAAGCCCTTTTCTGAACCCGTCTAGCCATAGAGATGGAAGAAGTGGCCGAAACAGGGCAGAGGATGGACACCAAAAAGTGGTCTGTCCATTCCACCGGAGAGACAGAGGTAATTAGAATCCCCACCAGATTGGTAAACAGGGGATCCAGAATATGCCCACCCAAATGGGTAGGCTGGGAGACCATCTGGGGAAGTTGAAAGGCCTCCAGGTCAGAAGAGATGGAACGCACTGTCAGGCCAGAGGGGGTGTCGAAATGCAGGTTTAGATCACCCATGATAGAAAAGTTGGCACAGTCGGCGACCAAAGGGCCGACAATGTCAGGGAAAGCATTTCTGAACGCCACATCACTGCCGGGTGGGCGATAAACGACCATCCCGGACAGGGTGAACTCAGGGCTGACAGAGACCTTGAACATGGCACTTTCACATCCGGAGATGTTTAGGGCACTCCAGACGCAAGGGTAGATAGATTTTACCACTAGCGCGATACCCCCACCCCTAGACAGCCTATTCAGGGTGTACATAGAATAGCCGGGTGGGCAGGCTAGATTGGTAATAGCGGTATCAGCGTCCTGTAGCCATGTTTCCGTCATGGCAAATACGTCTGGAGCTTCCTCCTCAATAAGGTCATAGATGTGCTGAAAGTGTTTCAGCGCAGACCTAACGTTTAAATTCAAGATCTTCAGAGTAGTAGGAGTGTCTGTAATACGGCGGGTCTCCAAGGTAATAGACCCTGGGAGAGGACGTGGAGAGTCCAAAGCCCACCCATTACAAGGGCAATGATAAGGGCCACGCAATGGGTGTACCGGTGGAAGGGTACAACCGCGGCTTACCTGACCGATGGCAAACAGGCAGTCCCGCGAATACGTCAGCATAGTGGACCCAGGATGGAATAATAGTCCTTAACCAGAGTACCGCGACGTCCAGCACGTCCTTAGCGCGGACGGGCGCAGACGGGCAGGACTCTGGCACGACTCCGGCCACGCGAGGACGCGCCCGCTGCGCGATCCCGCTTCGCTAGGGAGGAGCTTTAAGTAGGTGTTCCCAGGCTGCTCCTGCAAACTGAAGCGCTGGAGGGTAGAGACACCTCTATCCACACACCCCACTCCAAAATGGCGGCCAAAACGGACAGGTCACCCACCTGTCCGTGTGGCTCCCTAGGCACTGTGGATTCACTCAGCGGGTTCGCTGAGACTCCAGAGTATAAATATTGGATCTTTCCCCAACAAAGGGAGAAGGAGTGCTTAGTTAAATGGTACAAAAAGGGCAGGGGGGACTAGGCGGTGTAGCGGGCAAGGAGAAAGATTCAGTTGAGAGGGGATAGGAGCAAAGGAAGTAGACAATGAGAGAAAGAGTGCTAAATGGGAACAGATATATAGACAGGAGACAAGGAAAAAGAATAGTTACAGAAATATGATGGGGGAGGGTGGGCGAGACAGGTAGACGGGAAGAGAAACTGTGCCCAAAGTCCGTCTGGGTAGATGACTGGCAGGGGATGAACCAATGCCGATCTCCTCAATAGCTGAACAGAGCAGCCCCACTGGGCGTCGGACATAGTGCTCGGAGATTGTCAGATTTAGGGGGGGTGAGGGGTGAACCATGGTCCGAATGAATTCCAGACGCCATCTTGAGGTCAGACACAGTCCGCTGTTGGGCTATAGAAACGCGCATATCTTGCCTAAGTTCCTGACACAGTTCGGTTTTAAAGTCCCGTAGGGGAGCGACTAGGTCTTCCCTGGTGAGGGCCATATTCCTCGTCGCGGGATCTGTCTTGTTGGGTGGGGAGCTCTTATCTGTGGCGGCGAAATAGCGGGAGACTTTCTTTGTCGCCTTCTTTGGTGGCATAGAGGCAGAGCAATGGACTGCGCCAAGATAGGCAGCAGGATTCCCCCCTGAGCGACGTCCCCAACAATTACTCACTTCCCTCTGGGATCTCCAGATGTGGCTTTAGGTGGTATTGCTCGTGGTTAGCCCCTGGGGGCCATCTTAGAGTCAGGTGCCAAGCGATGGAAGCAGGACTGACAGACTTCCCTTAGATGGAGCAGCAACAGAAGAAGAGCAAGAAGAAAGAAGGGCGAAAGGAACCTTGCCTGCCCGTCTCCACTCTGCCACCACCGGAGCCAAGTCGGGGCCTTTATTCACTGTGTGGGCGCCATGTTAGGGTCAGGAAGGCCTCACTGCATGGACCAGCACCCGGCCTGCTGCACGCTGCATGCACGGGGAGAACCCAGGGGACCAACCGGAGAAGTAATACTCCCTGCTGCCGCTCACCACCTCCACGCAGTGGGCTTCTCAGGCGCCTGCTACGCCAGGACGTCAGGCGTGTCCCCACTGCCTCGCTTCTCTGCTCTGCATTGTCGTTGGGCGCCGGTCGACTTCCCGGTCAGCGCTGCTCAGTACCGGGTTCCGCGGAGATCGTCCGACCCCCTGTGTGCCGCTGGGTCCGGGGCGACTGCAGTATCAGCGGGGCCGCCTTCAAAAACACCGGGCAGTCATGGGCACCCAGCCGTGCACGGCATGTTCAAAGCCGACCCCGAGGCAGGGACGGCAGTTCTCACTAGTGGGGAGAGGCCACCAGACTTAAGGCCTCTCTTCCCGGTGGGTTGTGTCTGCTCTGCGTTGTCAGTCCGCCACTTTGAGAGCCGCTGGGCATGGATTACATTGGACTGTCTTCCGAAACGTCCCGCAGGGCACACCGGGCGCCACTGCTGCAAGTTGAGCTCTCCTTCTGACACCAATTGTCGGAGGTACGGTCGGAAACCGATGCGAGGGGGCCGTATGGGATCAATACTGTAGTGTTTATTCACGGTACGAAACACAGAAAAGGTATCAAGAACACAGTCCAACAGAGATCAGTAGGGCAACGTTAGGATGGAGGGAAACAAAAAAAAAAAGGAGTCCTGTCTCAGCACAGGTATAAGGAGTATGTCGCACTCTGAATGGGTCCCGTCCTGGGTCTACGATCCTAGGTACCAAGAGTACGCCTCGTGGGTTCTGGGGAAATCTGGTCAGTTCCCGAAGTTCTGGCGCACTCTCCCAAAAGAAAGCAAGAAAAGCAGCGGTCAGTATACAGGTCCTACTTGACCCTTACAACCGTCACCACACCACGTGAAGGACTGGCCAAAAGGATGAGGGAAATAATAGAAAAAAGCATAGAAAAAGATAACTAAAATGAAGGCTGGTCAGACGACCAACGATTCTTGATGGGGTGGCCAGTAAAGCCCCGTTTTTCACTCACTCTACTCAGGTGGGTTGGTCGAGTGCAAAGCATGCAATTTTGTGAGGTCAAAGGCTGTGTAAAAACCACCCGTGAGAATAAACCACCCTTTTATCCCACTCCCTGTGCTTTTCCCTATGCCCAAATCCCGTACTATCTGCCACAACTCTCCTGAATTGTGGCTCAAGCGTCTCCTCAGGGATCCACCAGTCTTCGCTCCAGGCGTCGGGAAGCTCCAGATCCCCTTCTCTGGCATCTTCGGGTCGGCTGACAGCAACAGCATACTGGCTAGTCTCAGCTTCTTCAGCGTCTGCTCCAGTCTCCAGCTCTGGCTGATTCCCAGCAGTTGACACATCGGATGTGCCACCTTCCTGCCTTTTCTGCCACGCCTGACCACCTTCTAGCGTCCCTGATTGGCCACTTTGTTGAACCCTCCCGCCTCTTCCTGGACAGACTGTTTCCGGGTTCCTCTCTCCAGGCTGCGAGACGAGGAAAAAGTCCTTTGTTACTGGTGGAATACTGTCCTGGATTTCAGGGTCTTTGTCGTCCTTGCTAGCAAGGTAAGGCACCCAGGAGGGTTTTACGGAGGGGTTGTCTGGGTTAGTGGTGGTACTCCCCGGGTCTTCGTCACAGGATCCCTTCTGTCGGCTCGTGTTAGCAGAGTCAATGTGCGGCTCCAGTGCGATCCTCCTGTCTCTAGGATATGACTAGTTTTACCTCTACTTCTACAGTGGTCCTTAAATGCCGCGCAGGGGATCTGAAAGAGACACGTTAGTGATAGATTCCTTACCTTAGAATATCCCCAGGCGTCAGACTGGATCCGGAAATTTTTGCGTGGCAGTACCCTTGCGCGTCGGTAGGCGTCGTCTGCGGCTCCGCGTCCGTTGTCGGCGTCGTGGGCGCCGTGATGACATAATCGGAGTACTTAGACGCCGCCTCCGCGCGCTGACGTCAGTTCTTCTTTTTTCCGCGGCAGCAGCGCAGATCCAGAAAAAGTGGTACCTTAATCATGTTTTGACCAAAGTTTTTTGATCCCTTTCGATAATTTTTTTTCGAGTCTTCGACTCCGAAACGCTGCCGGTAGGGTGCCAGGTTTTAAACCCTGTGAGGACTGCGACCGACTGATGTCGGTCACCGACCTTCACCGTCGGTGTCTCCACTGTCTCGGCGTAGACCACGATGACAAGACCAGCTCCGACTGCCGGGCCCTTACCTCGAAAGCTAGGCAGGAGTGGTCCCGCAAGCGACTCGAGCTCCGGCAGTCGGCCCCGCGCCGCGAGAGGTCCCGGTCCGGACGGAGGTCGAGGGACCGGTCGCGGGATCGGAGCCATCATAGCTCCGGGAGTCGACATCACTCCTCTGGGTCGAAGTAGTCAGGTAAGCACAAAGGTCGAAGAGACGTCCTCGCTCTTCTGACTCCCCCCCGACGCGGCGGGGGTGTTCAGGTGACACCGCCCACGCGTCTCCGTTGGAGTCGCAGGCGTCGCGTCCGGCTCCATACCCTCCGGTCCCTGGGCCGCACGCGACGCCGGGGGAGATCGAGCGGTTCCTCATGGCCATGAGGTCCCTCACTCCTCCGACGGGTTCCGCGACGCCTTCGGGCCCAGCGGACCCGTCTGGGGGCCCTAGCATGTCAGGGGATTCGGCCTCGACGCCGTCGGGTGCTTAGGCGCCGCAGGTCCCCGTTGGATCCGATTCCGGATCCGGGTCGTTGCCGGTTGACCTCACGACCTCACCGGCGCCGGCCCCTCAGGTGTCACCTCCGGCGCAGTCTTCGGGCGACGTCGCCCCAATGCCTCCCTCGATCCAGCGCCGAAACGGCGCCACTGGGCGCCGCTTTCGACGTCGTTTGGGGAATTCTACTTCAACGAACCGGCCCCATCATTTGACCCCCCTGAATTTCAGGAGGTGGGTGACTAGGAGAATTGGGAGGGTTCTGAGGACCCTCTGACACGGGAGTGTCAGTCCCAGGAGGACTGGACAGGTGGACTTGGGGATGCCAGTGGTCTGGATACCTCGCCAGACACTGGGTTTGTCTCACCTCCTACCGTGGCTTCGGAGGAGGGGGCAGCCTACAGTGTGGTGCTGACAAGGGCGGCCAAGGCCTGGGGCCTTGAGCTCCCCGTCACGGCCGTGAGGACTAACCTCCTCACTGAGGTCCTTAAACCGCAGTCAAGCTCTGCTGAGCCTCTGCTGCAGTTTAATGAGGCCTTGACGACGTTCTTTTGGGCACTTGGTCCAGGCCCGCTACAGGTTCGCCTGTAGATAGGAACGTGGCCACACGCCACCGCCCGGCCCCGGGCGGCCTTTGTTTCCTGTCCACCCACCCCCGAGAGCCTGGTCATCCAGGCTTCGAATTCCCACACCGCATTCCCGTCGGCTCCGCCTGACCGGGAATCCAAGAGGTACGAGCAATACGGCAAGAAGGTATTCTCATCCCGGAGTCTGGGACTGTGGTCTTCCAACACCGCGTGCCTCTTGGGCCGTTACACCCACTCTCTGTGGGACACGGTCGCGGACGTGCTGCCAGAATGCCTGTTGGAGGTACGGGCTAAACTCGGCCAAGCCCTTGTGGAAGGCCGAGACGCGGCACGTTACTCTATCTGGTGTGGATTGGACACCACCGACTCTCTGGGCAGAGCGATGGCAACGACGGTGGCGATTCATCGCCACGCCTGGTTGAGGTCCTCCAACTTTTTGGCCGATGTCCAGAATACACTCATGGACATGCCGTTCGATGGCCGTCGCCTCTTTGGCGACAAGGCAGACCATGCGCTTGAGCGCTTTAAGGACTCCAAGGCTACGGCCAGGTCCTTGGGCCTCTCGGCCCGCGCCAGCAAACGGGTGCCTTTCGCTCCTTTTGTGGCCAAGGAAGGGGCGCCCCAACACGTGCCGCCAGCCACGCACCGCAGACTAACATCCAACTCGGTGGCAGCCGTGGAAACCGCCGTGGAGGCGGTCGGGGACAACGGCGAGGTCAATCCACACCTTCCCCCGCAGCATCCGCCTCAAAACCCTCCTAGTCCGTGCTTTCAGGCCCATGTGTCGCCAGTGGGGGGCAGGGTTCGCCATCACCTCCTCCACTGGCGCACTGTCACATTGGACAGGTGGGTGCTGCAAATCGTCCGAAGGGGCTACTCCCTCCCCTTCGAGGCGACCCCTCCAGCCATGCCACCTCAGAACCACCGTGTATCGGGGGATCATTTGCGACTTCTGCAGGAGGAAGTTACGGCCCTCTCGGCCAAGGGGGCCATCGAGCGCGTTCCTGGGCCAGAAGTAGGGTGCGGTTGTTACTCCCACTACTTTCTGGTACCCAAGAAGGGCAAAGGGGGCCTACGCCCTATCTTGGACCTACGGAACGTCAACGGCTTCCTCCGGAAGGAGAAGTTCAAAATGCTGACACTGGCTCAGGTTTTAGCTGCCCTAGACCCAGGAGACTGGATGGTAGCGTTGGACTTGCAGGACGCTTATTTCCATATCCCCGTCCTGCCGGCCCACCGGCACTACCTGCGGTTCACGGTTGGCCACGAGCACTTTCAGTTTACCGTGCTCCCCTTCGGCCTTACCAGCGCCCCACGGGTGTTCACAAAGGTGATGGCGGTGGTCGCAGCTCATCTGCGCAGGTTAGGGGTTTCAGTCTTCCCCTACCTCGACGACTGGTTCTTGAAGGCGGGCTCGCCCCAGACTGTCGTCAACCACCTCCAGACGACGTTCGACCTCCTGCACCAGCTGGGGTTTTCCATCAATGTGCCGAAGTCACACCTGTGCCCCTCTCAGAAGCTCCTCTTCATCGGAGCGGTACTTGACTCAGCGGAGTTTCGAGTTTATTGACGCTGCGGCTTCTGGGGCTGATGGCCTCCTGCATCCTTCTGCTGCATCACGCCAGGTGGCGGATGCGGGCTCTGCAGTGGGACCTGAAGTTTCAGTGGGCCCAGCATCAGGGCAACCTGTCCGACCATGTCCTGATCTCGAAGGGCACTGCGGGACAGCTGCAGTGGTGGCTCACTCCCCTCTGTTCGGGGGAGTGTAGTGCAGGTGTTCACGGACAACACCACCGCCATGTGGTACTGCAACAAACAGGGCGGGGTGGGGTCGTGGACCCTTTGCCAGGAGGCTCTGCGCCTCGGGCAGTGGCTGGAACGTCAGGGCGTGACCCTGGTGGCTCAACACCTGGCAGGTTCTCTGAACGCCAGGGCGGACGAGCTCAGCCGTTGGTGCATGATGGATCACGAATGGCGTCTGAACTCGGACGTGGCGCAAGGCCTCTTTCAGCAGTGGGGAGAGCCTTGGTTAGATCTATTCCCCACAGAAGAGAACGCGCAATGTCATCTGTTCCGCGCGTTGGAATTTCCAAGGCGGCACTCGCTCGGAGACGCTTTTCGTCGCGAGTGTAGTTGCGGTCTATTGTACGCCTTTCCGCCTATACCACTTCTGCCCAGAGTGCTGAAGAAGATCAAGCGCGACCGGGCCCAAGTCATCCTTGTGGCTCTGGACTGGGCATGAAGGTACTGGTATCCAGAGCTACTCAGTATGTCAGTCGATCCCCCCGGTTCGTCTGCCTCTTCAGGAGGACCTTCTGTCGCAGCAGCAGGGGACGGTCCTCCACCCCAACCTGTCCAGGCTCCACCTCCATGCTTGGAGATTGAGCTGCGACAGTTGGGGCCATTTGACTTGCCTCCTGAAGTCTGTAATGTCATTCTGGCAGCCAGGTGTCCCTCCCCGAAGTCGGTATACGCCTGCAGGTGGAACAGATTTGTGGCATGGTGCACAGCAAAGGCTGTGGATCCTCTTGCTGCCCCTCTTTCTGAGGTTCTTCTCTTCCTTCTTTCTCTTGCCAAGCAGGGCTCTGCTCTGGGCACTATCAAGGGCTACCTCTCTGCCCTCTCAGCCTTTCTAAGGCTGCCTGATCAACCTTCTTTGTTCAAGTCCCCTATTGTAAATCGTTTTCTGAAGGGCATCACACACACGTTCCCTCCTTTTCCGTTTGTGATGCCTTAGTGGGACTTGAACCTTGTTCTCACATTTCTAATGTGCGCTCAGTTTGAGCCACTTCACAACTGTCCTCTCCGTCTTCTCACTTTGAAGACTGCTTTCCTGGTTGCCATCACCTCTGCCAGGAGAGTGAGTAAGCTCCAGGCTCTTTCATGTACTCCTCCTTTCCTTTCTGTCCATCCGGACAAGGTAGTATTGCGTACTAAGCCATCTTTCCTGCCCAAGGTTGTCACGGCCTTCCACATCGGGCAGTCTATCACCTTGCCCACCTTCTTTCCGCCACCGCATCCCTCTAAAGAGGAAGAGCGGCTCCACCGTCTGGACCCAAAACGTGCGCTTTCATTCTACTTGGATCGCACACGCCAGTTTCGGGTGGATCACCAACTCTTTGTTGGTTACGTGGGCGCTAAGAAGGGAAAAGCGGTGCACAAGCGGACCATCTCTCGGTGGATCATCTTGTGTATCCAGGCATGTTACTCCTTGGCTAAAAAGGAGCCCGATGTTGGATTGCGGGCTCATTCCACCCAGGCCACGGCGACAACAACTGCCCTGGGCCGGGGAGTGCCCTTGTAGGACATTTGCCCGGCAGGTACGTGGGCCTCGCTGCACACATTTGCAAGACACTACTGCCTGGACAGTCAAGTCCGGAGGGATGGCTTTTTTGGCTGTTCCGTCCTCCAGGACTTTCTGGTGTGATTATTGGTTTGCAGACCCACCACCGGGGTTGGTATTGCTGGGGTATCTATTCTAAGGTGAGGAATCTTATCACTAACGTGTCTCTTTCAGATGCACAAGTTACTACTTGTGTAACGATATATCTGTACCAGACATTAGTTAGTGATAGATTCCTTACCGACCCACCCATCTTCCCCGTTCTGCGAACCGATATCTAGGGTTAAGGTCATACCCTTTCAGGGTCCTAGTTTTAATGGCACCAGTGTTGGTTTTTAACATGGCTCTGCGCTTCTGGCGCGGAAAAGCTGTGTCTTAAGAACTGACGTCAGCACGCGGAGGCGGCGTCTAAGTACTCCGACGACGTCATCACGACGACGCCGACGACGGACGCGGAGCCACAGACGACGCCTCCCAACGCGCAAGGGTACTGCTACGCAAACATTTCCGGATCCAGTCTGACTCCTGGGGATATTCTAAGGTAAGGAATCTATCACTAACTAATGTCTCTTACAGATATATCGTTACACAAGTAGTAACTTGTGCTGTGGGAGCTCTCCAAGTCTCGGGGCCTGGGGTGAAGGTGTTGCTCCTCGTTCTCTCTATGCCACTATTGTATGCTTCCTGAGGCGCCTGTTCTGTGTCTCAGGCTTTTAGCTGTGCCCTGCGCAGGGCAGCGTGAAGATGGTTTCCTTTAGAGAAAGGCACCGGTGTCAGTCTTAACATAACGTACAGTTCAGGCTGGGGCCACTTTGGTTGCGCTTCCCCTCAGGTGTGATTGCTAGGCTAGTGCTGCTTGCTCCTGTCCTGTGCCAGTGGTTGCTCTTCATTTACTTGCGGTCTGGGCCTGCTCTGCCCCGTGATGACAAACTCCTCCCTCTGATGCGGTAGGCAGCTCTGGCGGGAGGAAATCGGCAGGAGATATGGGAGAGGATGTAGCCTTGCGGCTAGAGCAGTCTACCTTGAAGCTGGGGAGCAGGGTTAGAGTCTCGGCAACGACGCTCAACAGCCTGTGATTCTGGACAACAATAAGTGCTGCAGTCCTTAGGGGTCTTCTCTGGTCACAATACCCTGGGTACCTAGGGTACCATTTACCAGGGACTGACATGTGCCCAGAGATGCCAATGGGGTTTTGGTTTCAACACAGTTTTAGGGAAGGAAGACAGGCCCTGGGCACCTGATTGGCAAGAGCCCAGGGCACACTCAGTCAAAGTACATCAGCAATTCAGCAAAAAGTGCGGGCCTACCATGCAAGAAAGATGGCACTTTCTCACCAACGGGGCAGGGAGGGAGGTGCGACATTACACTGCTGTTCGGGTCCAGTAGTCCGAGAGCGCCAACCCGATCACAGGTCTTCGGTGCGGATCTCTCGGATCGTGTCAGATGCGGGTAAGCGCAGGCACGGCCCCACCTCTCTTCGAGCCGAGCCTCTGATTATGGGCCAGCCCGCCCTCTGCTAAGCGCAGTATATTTGGACTTCCACGACCGTTGTCTCCGGGCAGTTTGCTGACCCTTGTTGCTCCCCTGTCACAGCTGGGTATTAGTGAGTACCTCACATGTGCCACAGGTTTGTCCCTTGTACGTGGCAGGCCTCCGAGTTTTCCTTAATGTTTGCCTTTTCTCGCTGTTGCCGGCGCCTCCAGTTCATTCCGCTGGTAGCTCCAGTGTCCTAGCTTAAATTCCACCCTTGGGCTTTGGACTGATGGTCTTTCTTGGTCAGGGAAAATTACGGATTACAGGGGCCTGTTGCAGAGCTTCTCTAGATTGTCCGCCATCTTGGCTTCTTGGCCACCCTCCCCAAGTCTGCAAGCTACTCTTAAGGTGTCTGCAAGCTACCAACAGTTCACAAGTGACTGGTTTGAGACACCCGTTCTAAGATTATCGGATAGGAGGCTGAGAACAAGATTGTCATAAGGGTACAGGTAAGTTTCTGTGACTCCAATAGATTGTGTAGCTATAAAGAGATGGAGTGCTGAGCAAAAAACGTAAATAAAAGGGTCTTTAATGTACTGGGAACATTCATGGGCATACCTCTCATTCCAAGTGCGAATATAATGGTCTAAGCACCTTTCGAGATGGTTGAGAAGAGTGAGGGAGAAGTAATGAGGTAGAGAAAGATGAGGTTGAGATTCAAATAAGTATGTAGAGAGGGGTGTTGAACAAGGTGTTGAGAGGTGATGTAGAGGGAGCAAGGAATAATAGATATGAGGGGAAGAGATGAAAGATAGAAAAATATGATGTGTGGGGTCAATAGAGATGACGTGGAGAGAACTCTGTAGAGAGGACTGGATTAGGTTAAGGTAGTTAAAGGTGAAGTAGTGAGTTGAAGGAGAGTAATAAAGAGTGAGGTATGCAGGTAGAGGGTGGTGGGCTTCAAGAGCAGTAGAGATTTAACAGTATAGAAAGCAAGCGATATTGGTTGAGCTGTGTAGAGCATGCAGTCCCTGTTTGAATCCGGAACAGAGCCCTCTAAGTAGTTGGAGTCTTAGCAAATAATATTGGTATGAGAAGTCATAGGAAGAGGTGATAAAATGACAGATGTGCACTCATTCCACTCATAAACAGCATAGTTAATACTTGTTATACTTTTTGGGCCAGAACACCAGTGTTCTTACTCGTCTGATTCAATCAATGACTTTCGTGAAGACGTAACCTAATGTGATGAATTTTATGGTGCATCATCTTAATGTTTTTATTATCAACAACAGTATTCAGTATTTAAATGGTTTACCTTGCAAAACGAGCCAAGGTGGGATGCTTTTTTTCTGTGATTGTGCGTAGGTGTGTGTGCACTGCTATGTTCAAGATGAAGGGTAAAGGTATTTATTTAACACTTATCTTCTTTTTGTACCTCAGAGATTCCAAGATGGCGATATCACAGTAAAGGAGTTTTTCATGCTTCTAAATGTAGGTGTTATAATTCAGAAGCCAAGGTTCAGTGAGATACCCAACCAGGTGAGTATTTGAACATTTTAGCCAATAATTCATAAAGAGCTCAGTACTCATTTTCACCTGTTAGGCAAATGGAAATTGGTCTGTTCTCATCCCCACTGTATTCTTTGCCATACGCCTTGCAAATAGCAATACAAAGTGCAAAGATTTCTTGTTAGGCTTTGGTCCAAAAGGCTGGTACATTCACATTTTACACAACTCTTCTAACACTTGCAGGCTCTATTGCAGGATGATCGCTTCATGTGTGTTGATATGTGCTTTGGACTATTTTTGCATGATTTTGTTTTTCTTTTGAAAAAAGTGTTCCAAGATTGCTACCCTGCATGCAGTCACCTTGGAATGAGTTGTTATAAAGCAAAAGATATGCTTTTCCATGATGACTGCCGCACATGTCTGCATACCGCGGCATCTTTGAATTATTTTTCCCAATTTCAAAATCCTGGCAAGATACCAACCGGGTGTGTGCAAGCAAAAAAAAGTATTCCAAGATGCATACTGGCCATCTTGTAATGCTTTTACATTTTGATTAAGATAAGCATTCCAAGGTGGTCGCCTTTCATGTGCGCCCAAAGCCAGTAGGTCTGCACTCCGTGGTACGGGCAAGAACTACCTATTGACTTTGTCACTGCTTGTATTCACACATCATGCATTTTAGTAGCTCAACAGCTGCAGAGTCTGATATGAATTTTGAGACTAAAACTGTTGTGAAAGCACCCAAGTGTTCCAGTGTCCTGCTCAGAGGACCCAGAAACAAGAACTGAGACTTTGAGGCAAATGCTACTAGAAGGCACCATGGAATATGGAAGGTCCTGAATTTCTTAGTGTGTTTGACTCTTCTAATGCAAGCCTATCCCAATGCTCTTTTCATCTGGTTATACATGTTCTACATATTAGGCAGCAGACTGTCTTCCTAGGTGCTGCAATGTGATGTTGAAAACTTCATGCCTGATTTAATGACGTATATATATACTGGCAGCCCGCCCCAGCGTTGCCCGGGGCAGAAGGGGGCTGGGGGCAGCATTTCAGGTTTGTGTGCACCTTACCTCAGCGCTTGCTCCCAGTCGCACAAACCCAGGCCCCCGCTCCAGTCCGCCTCACTTCACCGCCCCCCACTACTCGCACTTAAATGTCTGCACCAAATGTGAAAGCCGTTTTAAAACCTATAATTTATTTTGCTATCCCGCTCCAGTCCGCCTCACTTCACCGCCCCCCACTACACCAAGCCAGTCTACACGCCCCGCTGCAGTCCGCTATCCCGCTCCATTCTGCCTCACTTACCGCTCCTCCCCGCGTACTTCACCGCTCCTCCCCGTGTTTCACATACCTCATGGCGCTGCAGTCTTGCTACGTTCTCCGCTCCTCCATGCGCTGTTGTCCTCCATTCCGCTCCAGTCCGCCTTACTTCACCGCTCTTCCCCGCGGTTCACGTACCTCATTCCCTCCAGTCTGGCTAAGTTTTCCACTCCTCCCCGCGCTGTTGTCCGCTTCTCCTCGCGTTCCTGTCCTCCGATGTCAGCACGCACGTTGTTAGCACACACGGCCGGCGCTACTTCTTAGGGACTACTTTTTTTTATTGTTTCTTTTTTAAATAACTTGTATTTTTATTTTTTTTATAGCCTATGTCCATCTACTGGTCCCCCCCTTTCCAACGCTGTATTGGGTGTTGCGATTGGTGGTGTACTTTTCGAATTTACCTGGCTCAAAGGACACAGTTCTCTCTTTATAATAGTAGTATAGATGTATGCCTGTTATATTTGGTGTCCCCTGGCTTACACCATAAACGGCACAAATAGTTACTTGGTCACGGCTTGCTAGCTCCATCATTACAAATATGGTATGCGATCATTGTTCAAACATTACATTTTTTAGACACACCACATAATTCAAGATGAAATAAACATCAAAATCTGCAGTTCATCTTACAACACACTTTCAGGTCTTTAGCTCAGGTCCTTAAGAGTCTCGAATAGAACACGGCTCAAAGTGTAACTCGCCTCTGTAGGTGGCTGCAATTACAGCGAACAACACTATTATTTCCGTGAATATCAGTGCTTTCAGTGCAAATACTCATAATTTCATCACCAAGACAATGTTTGAACTAAATACAGTGGCAGGTCAACCATCTAGTTTCCCAAAAATTTTTGAAATCGATCTTTTCAGGTCATCACAAGTGTAGGCCAATCTCTTAATGTGTTCCATTTTAACTCGCACACTAGTAGAATTTGCTCCACATGAACAACATGTTAAAATTGGAAATATTTTAATGTCTTCATTGTTTAAACTATTGTTTTTGTGTACTTACAATAGTGACATGCATGCAATGTACACGAAGGCATATACCTATGCATATATATGTAGTTGTAGATAAAGTAGAGTGTGCATATATGTATATGCATTTGAAGGGGTTCACACACCGGCAACTATATCTGCACATAAAAGCACACTATATGCACACTCATATTTGCTCGTGTGCATACATCATTATGCTCAATCTGGCATTAACTTTAATAAAAGTCATATTCAATTCAAACCAGTGTCTCTGTATAAGAGTCAAAGAAGGGTGAATAAGGGAATTAGGGCGCACAGAGAACAGTGTGTGATTAAGTACTTAAACCACAAAATCTCTGCAGTGCTCTAGAGGGGGGATGTCAGCCCGCATCCCTCCGTAAAACTTAAACAAAACAATGGCTCTGAGCACATGTAATATGTTGGAGGGTGATTTTAGGGTATTCTTTCACCACCTTAATTTGAGCAGGGATGTGCTATCTAAAATAATAAGACACACATGTGAGATGCCGAAACTGAGTCAGAGTGGCACCATTTATTCAAGCGATTTAAACTATAAATGTCAAAAACGCATCATTAATCAGAAATAACTCTGAGCAATCTAGAAAGCAACAAGTGTCCGGGACACATTTTAGATGAAGAGCTAAAACATGCAATCTAGGTACGTTTAAATCACCGCAATGCAAGGAAGAGGGAGAGGGAATGAATTTCAAAGTAGAATGAGTATTACAACCTCAATAGGAAATGCTAAATATAACGGTTCAATGCGAGCACACGTGTCGTGACCCAAGAGTTCACTGTGCGAGTGGACTGGGGAGCAGCTCTTTTATACTATTTTAATGAGGAACTGCTGACCGCAAGTCCTGATTCTGGCCGATGTTTGACCATAACAAAAAAATGTACCATTTATCGGGGGAAAATTGCGTCATTGCTCAGAAACTTGTAAGAAACTAGAAGTTTATAAAAGGTTATAGCTCATTTGTTAGGCCATCTCACGGTCTTATTTCTAAAGCCCAGCAGAAAAACATCAGATGTGAAGAAATGGAATGTTACAGCTAGCCCCACCTGATTCTTACTAGGCCTGGGCAGTAAATTCCATTCAGTTCGTGGAATTTGCAGATTTTGAGTAATTTCGCGTTCCGCAGAGAACGCGAATTTGCCCTAAATTCTGCGTTCCACAACGTAGCGAATTTTTTGCGTTTTCAAATAAGTCTTTGCGCGATATTTCCCCAGAGCACGCGAACGGTAAAAAAGCGTCGCGAACAAGCAATTCTGGGTGTTTGCGGAGATTTTTTACCGTTTTGCGGAGATTTGCGTAACTCGATTACGCTAATTCCGCCCACCCCTAATTCTTACCCCATCGTGTTCTTCTAACTAACGAACGCATCCTGTTATAGCTGCACCATCGTGATGTACAGGAAAGACGTGCACATAGAGGACAGAGGTGAAGAGTGGGGGCTTGGTGACTGTTTACTAAAGAAGCAATGAACTGAGGTTCATGGCCTATAGGAGGGGAGAGATATATGTAATCTTATGAGGCAGGCGTGGGGCCTACAGTGTTCAGTGAATGCTTGGGGCACTATGGGCAATTTAGCAGTCTGTTACCTATGGAGTGGCAGGGATATTCAGGGTTCTCATGCTTCAAAGGTGGAAAGTAATCGCTGAGACAATATATGGTAAAACTGGACCCTGCTTCAAATAATTTGTGTCCAGAAAATCAATCCGACAGTCGTCAATTTGTCGGTCTTTTCTTTCATTGCTGAATCTTTGAACACCAGCCACATCAGATAATACATGTTTCGTCTTTGGGTACAATAACCCTCGACTTCCTCAGGGCTGGAATACCAAATATAAACAAAAAAATAAAGTGTCATATGAATCCATTTTATAGTCCCAATGCCACCCTTGGCATTCTGCTTATGTGATTAAATGCGCTCCCCATATCGTAATCACCAAAGAGGACCATATGAAGTTGAAAATCCAAAAGTGAATGCAACAGGCATATAAAACAAAGATGCTGATAGGAAACAATGAGACAACAAGGAAAAAGTCAAAAGATACAACAGTAAAAGTGCTCTCCAAGTATTGTGCATACAATTCACGTGATTGACTTAATCTCATGCTTGACATAGTAATCTGTATATAAAGTGAATATTCCCAAACACTCTATTGCCACTGCCACCATAAAACAATAACAAAAAGTTAAAGCAAGTGTTAAAGCAAGTGTGTGATAGTATGGTATGCCCTGTGAAATCCAGCATTGTACTAGTGACAAATTCAAAACCCAGTGCCACTCCTCCAGACCAGGATTACCTTAAATCCATCTATAAAAAGTATGCATTGAAGTCCATTTTAGAATCTCGTAATATAGTCCGGTAGGAATCCCGTAATATAGTATATGGATCAGTGTGCCCATACCTGCATAAGTGTATTTTTGCAGCGTGAATCTTTCTGGATTCACTATGCTGTGCATTATTCCGCGGTCTTGTGGTTGGGTCCGGAATCGTAGTCTTTTCTTTGTTTTTTCTTTTTTTTTCGTAGCCCAGGTGGGCGTCGGCGTCACACCTCCTTGGGTGCATTTCCGGTGACGTCGGCATGCTTCCTGCAGAAGCTCCCACTCTTGGGCGCCATCTTCAGATTCTTTTTTTCCGCGGTCGAGTCTGGATCGTTCCCGTTTGGGCTCCAGACATTTTTGGAGAAAGAAGAAGGAAAATACAGAAATTGGAAAGAAAAATCATCTGAAGACTCCAGGAGACTTCATCGACCAAGAGCCAGCAAAGGAGAAGGAGAAATCATCGAGATCTTCGACGATCGTCGACAAACACGCGACCAGGGAGGCCCTGAGCGCTCGATGATGGACAACACGCCGTTCAAGTTCTGCCGTAACTGCCACCACAAGTACGCGCAGAAGGACCAGCACCCGGTTTACAACCTTTACCTACCGGTAAATCACGGAAGCGAGGACTGCAACGCCTGCTCCGCCTTCGCCCCGAAGACCCTTCATGTGAGAGAGATACAGAGGGTAGCGCACGCCACCCTACAGGGGAAGGCCCCGACCCCATCCCTCTACGAGCTGGGGATGTCCTCCGAGTAAGAGGACAACGCTGCCGCCGAAGACGGCAGCTACACGGTCGTAGAGACCGATTACACCAAGACTTCTGATATGGTAGGAGACTCTCCGGCCCCCAAGAACCCGAGAGACTCTGAGTCTCGAAAAAACGAGGGCAAGGCCCCGAAAGCGCCGGCGCCAAAACACCTGGCGCCCGCGACTACTCACAGGCCCAGCGGATCCTCTGAGAAGGAGTCCCCGGCGCTGAGAGCTGTTGAACAGCAAAAGACGTCGAAAATCGTCCCCGAAAAGGATCGATCGACGCCGAGGGAGAAGGACCCTAAAGCACCGACACCGACCAAAGACCCGAAATCCGGTTCGACGTCGAAGCCTCCGGCACCTAAAAGCACGGCGCCGAGCCAACCGCCGAAAAGAGCGGCCGAACCATCCGACGCGGAACACGCAGCCGAGATGGAGGAAAAAAAAGGCGTTGAGGTCGAAATGGAAAACATCTTGCAGCGGAAGAAAGAATTCGACGCAAAGATGAAAACCTTCACGATTCCACACAAGACCAAGCCACCAGTGGTGGAGGTGGTCGAGGAGGAAGACTAGGTCGGCGATGAACAAGACCCGGACGTCGAGGTGGTCGACGACCAGGAAGATGACGAGAGTCCCTACTATAGTTACAACTATGGGGAGGAAGAGGACAGCAGGACGGACGCCGAGTCGGCCCCCTCTGACTTACAGGAGGTGGATTACCTAGATGTCGACACCGACAGCCCAGAAGAGGCGGTTGACACATATCCCTCGAGGCCCTCGCCGCCGGACGACATCGGGGCCTACAACTCGGTGATAAAGTCTGCCGCAGCAGCATTCAAACTCGAGCTCGACGAAGAGAAGCAGAAAGCAGACTTCCTTCTAGAGACATTGCTCCCCACACAAACAAGGAGCCAGTACCTACCAATGCTTGACAGCTACATCACACCAGGCTTTCCAACAAACGCACCAGGCAGACTTGCAGGGTCAGCAGAAGCAGTCCTGGCAGTACCAACCAAGAGGCCAGTCCTTTCGAGGGAGAGGAAATGGACGTGGACAGAATAGAAGAGGGGGACAGCAACCCGCCTCTAAGTGACTTCCAAAAACTCCGTGTGCCCGCCCACAGAAAAGATCCCAGGGGGCAGCACGTACAGAGGGGTCAAGACAAACTAGACATCTACGACCACATAACACCAGTGGGAGGAAGATTAAGATTTTACCTCCAAGAATGGAGAGGAATCACATCAGACAAATGGATCCTCAACATCATCCAATTCGGATACTGCTTAGAGTTGGAGGGGAGCCCAACAAGCAGAAAACCAAAAAGAAAACCACTAGCAAGCAAACAGCTAGAGCGTCTTCAGGAAGAAGCAAAGGAACTCCTGCGGAAGCAGGCCATAGAATGGGTACCCCTCAAGGAAAGAAACAAAGGAATATACTCAACATACTTCCTGGTACCAAAAGTAGATGAGACAATGAGACCCATTCTGGACCTAAGGTTCCTGAAGAAATTCATAAGAACGCAAAAATTCAAAATGACCTCCCTGCAAGAGGTGCTCCCGCAATTGCAGATCGGGGACTTCATGGTCACGATAGACCTCAAGGACGCCTACCTGCACATCCCAATGAACAGAAAGCACAAGCATATGCTCAGGTTCACCATCTGAGAAAGCCACTACCAGTTCACGACACTAGCCTTCGGGCTAAAATCAGCACCAAGGGTCTTCACAAAGTACCTCGCAGCAGTCGCAGCGCACCTACGAAGGCAGGGAATACATGTATACCCTTACCTCGACGACTGGTTGGTGAAAGCAAACTCATACCAGAAATGCAAGCAGCCCGCACATACAGTGACGAGCACGCTCATAAGCCTGGGGTTCTCCATCCATTGGAAGAAATCATCAATGGAGCCGGAACAAGTGAAGTTCTTCCTGGGAGCACAGATCAACACCTTACAGGGCAAGGTGTTCCCAGCGAGAAGAGGGCGAGGGCGCTGGTGAAGGAAACTCTCCTCTACCGGAAGGGACAAGCTCGGACAGTGAGGACGGCGAGCAAGATCATGGGGATGATGGCATCATGCATCCACCTCGTACCAAATGTACGTCTCCACATGAGACCCATTCAAGAATGGCTACAGGAGCAATGGTCACAAGCTACAGGCAGTTGGGAGGATCAAGTGGTTGTAACGCACGCAGTGCAGAAGGAGATGACATGGTGGACCATGGAGAACATAACAAGGGGAAAGCCTCTAACGCCACCAACAGTGACCATCACCACAGACGCATCCCTGAAGGGATGGGGCGCTCACATGGAGGAGCTCAAGGTGAGGGGCCTGTGGACGACAGCAGATGCGACAAAGCACATCAATTACCTAGAATTGAAGACAATCTTCCTTGCACTGAAAGCTTTCCAAACAAGACTGTACAAGCACAAGGTGTTGCTACAAACAGACAACACCACCGCGATGTTCTACATCAACAAGCAGGGTGGCACACAGTCGGCCACGCTTTCAACGCTGGCGCAGGAGATATGAAGATGGGCCATCCCTCACAAGATAGCCCTGCTAGCCAAACACCTACCAGGGAAGGACAACATACAGGCAGACTGGCTCAGCAGACAGACATCGGCATCCCACGAGTGGGAGCTCAATGCTCAAGAGACAAGGTGGCTGTTTGACAGATGGGGAACGCCATCAGTGGACCTGTTTGCCACACGCCGGAATGCAAAATGCCAAAACTTCGCATCCAGACAGCCCGAGGAGGGGTCCCTGGGGAATGCCCTATGGATAGATTGGTCAAGGACATTTGCTTACGCCTTTCCCCCGATACCACTGATGCACAGAGTGCTGAGCAAGTGCAGAGCGAGCAACATGACCCTGATACTGGTCGCACCACAGTGGGCCAGGCAGACATGGTACTCGCAGATCATGGAGATGACACAGTGTGCACCCCACAGATTCGGCAAGAGGAAAGACCTACTCTCCATGCAGAACGGAGAGGTGCTACACCCAGAGCCAGAGAGCCTGAGCCTAGTAGCTTGGCTCCTGAGGACATAGAGTTCGCACATTTGAGACTGCCAGAAAGCACCCTGAGGGTCCTTCGGGAGGCACGAAGGCCCAGCACTCGGAAGTGCTATGTTGCGAAATGGAAAAGATTCACAATGTGGTGCAGAAAAGAAAGACTTCACAATAAATTGTCAGGCAAGGAGTTGATGAGGGTCAAACAATGGCACTCATCCTGCTTGACCTAAGTGCCGCCTTTGACACTGTAGCACATTCCATCTTGCTACAGTGTCTCAACAAGGGAGGAATCAAAGGGAAGGCACTTAGATGGCTACAATCTTTTATGATGGAAAGAGGCTTTCAGGTCAGACAAGGTGAATGTTACTCCAAACAAATCCATCTCGATCAAGGAGTTCCCCAGGGCTCTGCTCTTAGCCCCACCTTGTTTAACCTATATGCATCCCCTATAGCAGCGATTGTAGAGAAATACGATATCCAACTCGTATCCTATGCTGACGACACGCAGATGGCTATCTCCCTATCACGGGCACCCGACACCGCAGCCGCCAACTTCAGTGTCTGCATGCAGGAGCTAGCCTCCTGGATGTCTAACAACTGCCTGATGTTGAAAGGCTCCAAGACTGAGGTGCTTGTGGTGGGGAGTGGCCCGTCTGTGTGGTCTTCAGCATGGTGGCCTAATTGCTTGGGCCCTACACCTAGGCCAGCACAACAGGCCAAAAATCTAGGGGTTGTATTTGATTCTGAGCTATCATTCACGCCACAAATCAACCGAGTTGTGGGTATGTGTTTTGGAGTACTTAAAACCCTACGTAAGGTCCTTGATATGCTCCCTGTTGGAGACAGACAGACCCTCGTACATGCCCTGGTTACCTCGAGACTAGATTATGCAAATCTGCTGTACTTGGGTAGTACAGTCAGTAACATCAATCGTCTCCAGGTGCTGCAGAATGCAGCGGCTAGGCTGGTGTTAAGGCTTCCGAGACGCACTTCCTCCAAAGCAGCCTTAAAATCTCTCCACTGGCTACCAGTCTGTCAAAGGATCAAATTCAAAGCCCTATGTGTGTGCCATCGGATTCTAGGAGGCAGGGCACCCATTCCTCTCAACGGTCTTATTACCCCCTACAGACCAGAACGAACGCTTAGATCCTCGGACACTGGCCTTGTCAAGGTTCCTAAAATACGCAGAGCCCGGATGGGTGGAAGATCGTTCCGTTTTCTTGCAGCCAAGCACTGGAGCTCACTGCCGATTGAACTACGTCTCGAACCCTCCGAGTCTATGTTCCGCAGAGCCCTCAAAACCTACCTGTTTCGCCTAGCACTACCCTAGTTCTACCCCCTCACTCTTCTCATTTTTGGCAATTCAGCACAGGGACACGCCGGTGAGCGTAACTAGCGCTTTATAAAATTCCTAAATAAATAAATAAATAAAATGAAGGACTCCACAGTGCTAAAGTACCTGACGCACTTGCTGGAGAAGAACCTTAGCTCATCCTCGTTAAGAGTTCACTTGGCATCGATAGTCGCCTACACAAGGGGAGAAACGTGCAGGAGTTTATTCACATCACCGGTGGTGAAGAGATTCCTGGAAGGAGAGAAAAGGATCGCACCACCCAAGCGGGCGCCGCCACCTGCATGGAACTTGAACATAGTCCTAACGCAACTCATGAAAGAGCCCTTTGAACCACTTCACAAAGCCTCCCTAAAGATGCTAACTATGAAAACAGCTTTCATGGTTGCAATAACGTCCTTACGCAGAGTAAGCGAGCTTCAGGCGCTGACGCTACAAGAACCCTACATACAAATACACAATGATAGGGTTGTGATGAGGACTGACCCACACTTCATGCCGAAGGTGGTGTCCAAATTCCACATGAACCAGTCTATACAGATACCGAGTTTTTTCCAAAAACCAACCACTAGCGCAGAGCGAGCTCTGCACACCCTGGACGCCAGAAGGGCAGTCATGCACTACATTGAGAGGACGAAGGGACACAGGAAAACCAAACAGTTCTTTGTGTCATTCGCCAACAGTTTCATGGGCAAGGCAGTAACCAAAGAGACTATTGCACGATGGATCGCACAAACAATTCAACTCTGCCACAAACGGGCAGGACAAGACCTCGCAGAGGGGACACGGGCCCACTCCATTAGGAAAAAGGGTGCTAAAATAGCCTTCCTGGCTAACACACCCATACAAAACATATGCCTGGCGGCAACATGGGCTTCGGTGCACACGTTCACGAAGCACTACTGTGTGGATATACAGATGAACAAGGAAGCACAAGTCGGACAAAAGGTGCTCCAGCACATATTCAATAACCAACGCTCATCTTCCACCCAGCCGCCACAAAGATGAGAAACCGCTACAAAATCTATGCACAGCATAGTGAATCCAGAAAGATTCACACTGCAAAACGAATAGTTTTCTTACCTGTCGGTGTAGTTTTGCAGCTTGAAGATCTTTCTGGATTCACTAGCGAACCCACCCACCTCCGCCAGAAAGATGAGGCTGGAGAGGGAAGAAGTGGTTAAAAAAAAAAAAGGACTTTAAAAGTACAGAGCGGTAAAATATCACCTAAATAGAACATTGCCATTACTTCGGAAACGAAAGAAACACGGAAAAAAAGAACCCGAAGATGGCGCCCAAGAGTGGGAGCTTCCGCAGGAAGCATGCCGACGTCACCAGAAATGCACCCAAGGAGGTGTGACGCCGACGCCCACCTGGGCTACGAAAAAAAAAAAAAACAAAGAAAAGAAAAGACTACGATTCCGGACCCAACCACAAGACCACGGAATAATGCACAACATAGTGAATCCAGAAAGATCTTCAAGCTGCAAAACTACACCGACAGGTAAGAAAACTATTCGATACCGCGTAAGACCAAGTATAATGGGGGAGGGGGGGGGATCAGGGGTGAGAATCAAGACTATCTTCAGGGAAATGCAAAACTCATTACAATCAATCTGTGAAAAATAATATGAACAAACGTGTTGTTACAGGGATTCTGCGCAAACACAGAACTGTGCATAAAGACTTAGGACCTCATTGAATTAGGATGTGCCAAAACTCACCTCAGTACCCAAAATCCCCTACCAGACTAGCAATCAGTGTCACATTAGCTCTTCGTCCTATAGCAACGGAACCAATGATTGGACAACCTAGAACATGCGACTAAGGACCATCTCAGGAATGGTGGGAAGTGAGAACACTCTTTTGTTATATGTTCTTACCAGTCCAAAACAGGAGTAAAATAGAGACACGGTAAGGTTAACATGTTTATTTTAACGATGTGATCTCAAGCGCAGTATTTTAATCAACATAAGCCTACATATGATTAAGAATAATACGGTCAGCATGGTTACAATTCCATAAAATGCAAAAGGAGGAATCCTATTACAATGGTAGTGCAAACAGGTGATAAAAGCACCTATTTAAAACACTCTCCCTATCTAGGAACTATGTATTATAAAACTATAGAAGGTCTCTGGAGTATTCTTTAGGGGGACCCCATTTACCTGTCCGCTCAGTAAGTGTAAATTACATCTGGATTGGTTAGTCTCTCTGCAGGCCTGGAATCTTCCATGTGTGCTTAATTCTGGCAAGTGTGCTATGATAAAGGCGCCAGAATCCTACTTGGCTTGCAGCTGCCAAATTGTGTCTAAAATGTGTTACACGGACACGCCGATAAACAGGCTCGCACGTTCTGATAACCTTGGCGGCTCAGCAATCAGTGTACAGACGTGGGACACTATGGATGTCGAAAAACAAACCCTTTCTCATGTATAGACCTTCGTGAAAGCTAACTCAGCAAAAACAGCTAAGCAGTGCTGTGTGCAAAAGCAGCAAAAAGGAAAAATGGCGTTTATGCCCCTAATAAGCCATGCTAACTTAACATGCATGCAAAAAGAGGCCCATAACCCACACTACAGGGGAATTTGGCCTCTCTAGGCTGATGACATTCTGAGGAGGTCTCCCTTGGTCAACTCCCAAGAACTTAAAAATTAAGAAACTGGTAAATCTGGCCCAACCACTAGATGCTAGAAGCATGTCCTACCGCACGGCATGCTGAACATATATGGTTACAAGTGAGTTGGTTATCCTCTTAGATCTTGCTTTATTCTCCCAGGTAAATCTAGCTTTTGTGATTTGTGCTTCTTCTACCTCTGTATACTTAAAAGGTTCCTTCCATACCTGTCCTCTGATGATTACTGGCAGAAAACCCACGTAAGAAACTGAGTAGGGTGGTGGACTTTTGTTTAGAGTTTTTCCAGTTGCTTGCAACAAAACTCGCCTGTTTGAAGTTTTCCATCTTAAATGAAAAATGTAATGATTTTGATTAGAACTGTTGTTCCCTTTGGCCAATCTGCTTCAAATCTGACAATCTGAAACCTTTAATTTCAAAGACCATACGTGTGAAGTTTGGTATGAAATTGTTATGATGGCTACTGATCACAGATTCCTCACCTTAGATTATCTGCCAGGTGATTTTGGACGCAGCAAAGTTCAAGTCTTTTTCTCTGCCGTATTGAGTGTGGGACAGGAATCACTCTAGCAAGATCAGAGATTTATGGTCTCCGTTGGAGGTCAGGCTCCACATCCTCATTCTGGAGATAAATCCCATTCTTCTGGCCTTGAAGACTTTCCGGACATCCATCAGTGGGAAGCTGATGGGAGGTTCTCACAGACTGGCATGGCAACTAGCAGTATTTTGTGGTAGAATACTTTACATCCTTGCCGGTGGCTGGAGCATCATAACATGTTCCTGGTTTCCATCCATAAGTTAGGGTCCCTAAACGCCAAAGCGGGCGAACTAGGCAGGCATGGTCTATCAGATCACACGTGGCGGAGGTGGAGCAGGCCATGTTCCACCAATGGGTAGAGCCCTGGTGTTGGACCCGGCCTCGTGGCGTGGTCCTACCCCTCCCGCATGGCGGGCCCCGGACGACATCGGCCCTCCATCCAGCCCGGGTCGGCCTCGGGCACATCTCTGCACGACCTACAAACCACCAGATCCGCCACCCGGCGGCCCACAACCACTGACACGGCACACTCGGTCCGCCCCAGCATTACCGGTCCGGTGCCCACCCCGGACCCTCATTCCAGGCCCGACGCCATCTTGGGCCCATCACGTCACAGACACGTGGTCCCGGCCCAGCCGCGGCCACGGCCCCAGCGAGCCCGCCATCGAGGCACCAAGAGCCCTCCGGGTGGTAGAGTGGCCACTCAACCAGAGACAAGGAGAGGGGAGTTTCGATGGCTCTCCAACCGCCCCCGGATGCCTGGTTTCGATCGGCCCCCGGCCTCCCTGAGCGATGGCTCCACCCCCCTGCTGGGTGTCTGGACACCATCATCCCGGCCCCTCTGACCCCCAGGCGAGAGGGTCCGGACATCAAAGGACTCCAGACCTATATCTGGGCCAGCCCCGGAGTAGGACGGCAGTTGTATCCCGGAGTCGAGAAGCCCTGCTGACGCTGTCGCGGCTGACCCTGAGACGAACTCACCTTGCTGTTCTACCTGGAGCCTGCTGGCGCTGCCGAGGTCCATCTTCGCTGTAACCATCTGGGAGCCTGCTGGCGCTGCCGCGGTCCACACTCGCTGAACCATCTTGGAACCTGCTGGCGCTGCCGCGGTCCACACTCGCTGAACCATCTTGGAACCTGCTGGCGCTGCCGCGGTCCACACTCGCTTAACCATTTTGGAGCCTGCTGGCGCTGCCGCGGTCCACACTCGCTGAACCATCTTGGAACCTGCTGGCGCTGCCGCGGTCCACACTCGCTGAACCATTTTGGAGCCTGCTGGCGCTGGCGCTGCCGCGGTCCACACTCGCTGAACCATCTTGGAACCTGCTGGCGCTGCCGCGGTCCACACTCGCTGAACCATCTTGGAACCTGCTGGCGCTGCCGCGGTCCACACTCGCTGAGCCATCTTGGAATCTGCTGCCGCGGCCCACACTCGCTGAACCATCTTGGAACCTGCTGGCGCTGCCGCGGTCCACACTCGCTGAACCATCTTGGAGCCTACTGGCGCTGCCGCGGCCCAACCTTCCGGAACTCCCCAGCTCGAGGATTGAGAGCTGTGCGTAGAGTCTCCTTGCAACCGACCATCTATTAGACTGTCCCGCTACCTTGCCCCTTTGTCACGAGACTTTCCAGATCTCTGGATCTGATGTATATATTGAAACGATACTTATTGCCAGATAAAGATTGAAAACTCTATCTACGTGTGGTGTACATTTGTAGGGGTGTGGTTACTCTGCTGTACGATTCTAGGAGAGGGCCCTCACGTCGGAGGCCCCTCGACATCGCTCGGTCCCTTCTCTGAAGGAGGGGTAGACCTATGGGTGGTCAGTCAGACACCTTCTGCCTCCCCCGGGTTCGCCTTTCTAACATTGGTGGCAGGCGCTGCGATCCGAGCCAACGCAAAATCGTACAGAGAGTGATCTACCCGCTACGACGGAAAAACACACAGAGACCATGACGACCCAAGGAACCAACCTACCTGCCGAATTCCAGAAAGAGAAGATAGAAGAATACAGCCACAAAGAACTAAAACAATTCTGTAAAGACATGGGTATCGCTACCACTGGCCTGAGCACAAAAGAGGACTTCAAATCGGCCCTACAAGCCTGGGTGGAAACCCGAGACAGACCACCCCAAGAGGAGAATAGCCCGAACGGGCAACAGGAAACCAGCGCACCCCCGACGGGGGAAAGACTAAACGCGGACCTCATCTATGAAGACGCTCGAGAACGAGAGCGCAACCGGCTACACGAATTGGAGCTTGCACGACTCCGGCTAGATGGAGAACTCCAGCTAGCGGAGAAAAAGATAGCCCTCGAGCAACTACGGCTGGAGGGGGATCTAGAAGAGAAACGGAGACAACGTGACCTCGAAGAAAAACGACTAGCATATGAACACGAACGAGGCCTGAGAGAACTAGAAATCAAGGCCCAGATCAACGAAGATAGCGCGGCCGGGGCCAAGACCTCAGCCCCTCCCGTGGACACCAAGGTTCACCTACCGAAAGATGTAGTCAAAGAATACTACAAGAACGATGATATCCAGCAATGGTTCAAAGCCTACGAGGTGGCCATGACCGCCCATCGGGTGCCCCTGAAGGATTGGGGCGCCGGCCTGTGGGAAAAGTTTGTCAACGAAGGGAGGGACGCCCTGCTGGAACTCCCTGACACCGAAATGACCTCCTATGAACACATGAAGACGGCCCTACTCACGCGCTACGGACTCACCCCCGAAATGTACCGGCAGAGGTTCCGAGACTGTAAAAAAATCCCCGGTACCACTTGGGTGGAATATGTGAACTTTTTTAGCAGAGCCTTCGAGGGGTGGGTCAAAGGCAGTCAGGTCACTACCTACCAGCAGTTGGTCGACCTTATGTTATGGGAGCACCTCCAACAACTGCTTCATTGAACTACGACAGCACCTCCTCGACAGCAAGTTGACCGAGCCGCGAAAGCTATCGGTCGAAGCAGATCGGTGGGCGAGCAACCGCGTCCATCGGAACACCACAGGAGAATACGGACGAGGGTCCCCGGGGAACCACCGGCCGCGAGGCGGCGGGTCTGGCATCAGCCGAGGCCGAGACCTCCCGCCGGGGTCTTCGCCCGCCTCCTCTACACCAGCCTCCAGCCCGAGGGGAGCCCATCCAGCCCGACCGGGGCCACGCCCCAACGTTACGTGCCACAGATGCCAGCGGCTGGGGCACTATGCCAATGATCCTCTCTGCCCCATGAACCAGCGGCCCGGCACCACCGGGCCCCCCGGTCGACAAATCGCTGCAGCCGCTCTGAGCGAAGAAAAGGATGAAGAAGAAGAGGTCCCTATGGAACCAGAAGAATGGGAGTCCGCGGCCATGTGCCTCGCCTCCCTGGGCGACAAAGACATGATCCCCCGAGACCAGATTCCGATCAACACCCAGAAGTACCGCCAGTGGGTCACCATCAACGGACGCCGGGCCGAGTCTCTCCGTGACACGGGGGCCAGCATAACCGCCGTCCGCTGCCATCTGGTGACCCCAGAACAAATCTTGCCCCACGTTCTGTGCCCTGTCCGGTCAGCGGACAATTCCGAGAGCCTGTGCCAGATGGCTCGCATCCCCTTCGAGTGGGGAGGAGTGTCCGGCATGCTGAAAGTCACCGTCCGAGACGATGCCCCGGTGGACTGCCTCCTAGGGAACGACCTGGAAAGTTCCCCCTGGGCACAGATCGAGCGAAGAGAGCATCTGGGGAGGCTAGGCCTTCCTGAATGGGTTTGCGTAACGACCCGCTCCATGTCCACCCGGGACGCCGTCCCAACCGAAGACAATCTGCCCGAAGAACCTGAATGGCCGGCACCTCCGCCACCCGCCACTGCCACAGCCGAACCCGAACTGGGGCCGCAGGGCCCCAGCCATGAAGAACTTCCCGAGCTCGGGCCCCTTCCCGAACTAGCCCAGTGGCGCCAAGAAGGGGGCCCCACCCGCGAGCAGTTCCGTCGGGAGCAAAAGACATGTCCTTCCCTCGAGGGACTCCGACAACAAGCCGCCACGCAAGCCACAGGAGACTCCTCGGGGTCCCACTGGATCTATTGGGACCAGGACCTCCTGTACAGTGAACAAAAGATCGCCGAGCTGGGGGCCGGCCGAGTGCTAGTCGTCCCCCTCCACTTCAGAGACTTTCTCTTAAACCTGGCACATGATGTGCCCCTCGCCGGGCACCTGGGGCAGGACAAAACCTACAGCCGCCTGGTGACCCACTTTTATTGGCCGAAGATGCGCAGCGATGTGTACAACCACTGCCGAACCTGTCCGACCTGCCAAGCCAGCGGAAAGAGTGGGGGGAAAATCAAGGCCTCGCTCCAACCGTTTCCCGTGGTGACCACTCCCTTCGAGCGAGTAGGGATCGACATCGTGGGGCCCCTGGATCCTCCAACCTCTCAGGGGCACCGCTTCATCCTCGTCCTGGTGGACCATGCCACCCGCTACCCAGAAGCTATCCCCCTCCGGACTATCACAGCTCCCGTAGTGGGTCGGGCGCTAATGGGGATCTTCTCTAGAGTCGGCTTCCCCCGAGAGGTCGTAAGTGATCGGGGCACAAACTTTATATCGAAATATATGCGGTCCCTGTGGCAACAGTGCGGGGTCGCGTATAAGTTCACCACCCCGTATCACCCTCAAGGGAATGGACTAGTGGAGCGATTTAATAGGACCCTGAAAGGAATGATCAAGGGCCTAGAAGAGCCCCTCCGGCGCAAATGGGACGTTCTGCTGCCATGCCTCCTGTTCGCCTACCGGGAGGTACCCCCGAAGTCCCTGGGTTTCAGCCCCTTTGAACTATTATATGGACACCCTGTGCGAGGCCCCCTCAGCCTGGTCAAGGAAGGCTGGGAGCTGGCCGCCTCCGATACTCTGCCCGATGTTTTCCGATACCTCTTGACTCTCCGCAATGAGACTCGGAAGTTCCGGGAACTAGCCGAAACCAACCTAAAGGCCAGTCAAGAGGAGATGAAGCGCTGGTATGATGAAAATGCCTCGTCCATTGAATTCGAGCCGGGCCAGCAGGTCTGGGTCATGTCCCCGGTCGACCCCGGCGCCCTCCAGGACAAATGGACGGGGCCCTTCAAAGTGGTGGAGCGCAAGAGCCCCGTCACAAACCTAGTGGACATGGAGTCCCCCCGGAACCCCCTCCGGGTCCTACACGCCAACCGGCTCAAGCCCCACTTTGTCCGCACCGAACTGAGCCTGTTGTTGGCTACCGATGACGGAGCAGAGGACGACTCCGAGCCTCTACCAGACCTCCTGAGCACCTCAGAGAAAGATGGCTCCGTCGAGGGGGTCTCCCTCTCTCCCGCGCTGACACCCAAACAGCGCCAGGACTGCCAGAAACTGCTGGGTCAATTTGCGAACTTATTTTCCCTCACCCCCGGGGTCACCCAGTGGTGTGTTCACGACGTCGACACCGGGGACAGTCCGCCCGTGCGGCACTGAGCCTACCGCGTCCCCGACCGAGTCCGGCCCTGCATCCAAGCCGAAGTTTCCAAGATGCTAGCCCTAGGGGTAGTCGAACCCTCAGACAGTCCATGGGCCAGTCCCGTCGTCCTGGTCCCTAAGGCCGCCGCCCCCGGGGTGCCCCCGGAGCTGCGGTTCTGTGTCGACTACCGGGGACTGAATGCCGTCACCAGGACCGACGCCCATCCCATTCCCCGAGCGGATGAACTGATCGATCGCCTGGGAGCCGCCAGGTACCTCAGCACCTTCGACCTCACGGCCGGATACTGGCAAATCGGCCTCAAGCCAGGGGCACAAGAACGATCCGCTTTCTCGACCCCCGATGGCCACTTCCACTTCAACGTGATGCCCTTCGGCATGAAGAATGCTCCGGCCACCTTCCAGAGACTAGTGAATCGGGTGCTGGCAGGGCTGGAAGAGTTCAGTGCCGCCTATCTGGACGATATTGCGGTGTACAGCCTCTGTTGGGACGAGCACCTGACCCACCTCTGGAAGGTCCTGACGGCCCTCCAACGGGCCGGACTAACAATAAAAGCCAGCAAGTGCCAGATCGGTCAAGGGTCCGTGACCTATCTGGGACACCAAGTGGGGAGCGGCCAAGTGGCTCCCCTTTTATTTTATTTATTTATTTTAGCGATTTGTAGAGCGCCTGGTGACCCGGAGGCATCCCCGCGCTATAACATTTGTGGAGACCAGAGGAGAAAAGGAGGGGACTTTATTTTGGGAATAGCAGCGTTTTCAGTTTTTTCCTGAAAATCAGATGACTGGGTTCCAGCCGCAGGGGGCGGGGAAGTGAATTCCACCCGGACGATGCTTTAACAGAAAAGCGTCGGCCGCCGGTACGAGTCTTCCTGTATCTGGGGAAGTTGGCCAGACGCTCATTATCCGAGCGAAGGGACCTGGGGGCCATGTAAGGGGTAACCAGGTCTCTCAGAATAGCAGGGCCAAGACCATTAAACAGTTTGTGTGCAGTGCACAGGGCCTTGAATTCGACCCTTTGACGTATTGGAAGCCAGTGGAGGGCCTTAATTGCTGGTTTGGCTGATACTCTGGAAGGGAGGTTCATAAGTAACCGGGCGGCTGCGTTCTGCGTGCGCTGGAGTTTAGCCATGGTAGCTTCTGGAGCTCCCAGATATACCATGTTGCTGTAGTCCAGCCGCGCAAGGATCAGACCTTGGACCAGGAGTTTCCTGGATAGGGGCGGAAGTATTGGGAGGATCCTGCGGATAGAGCGCATGAGACCAAAACAGGTACCTGCTGTTTTGGATGCTTGGGTTTTCATCGACAGCTCGGGTTCTAGCCAGACTCCTAAGGTCTTAATTTCTTGTTTCGGGGTGGGAATTTCCCCGAACACATCTGGCCAGACCGATGGGGGGATGGTGGTCCATTGCTTGCCCAGAAGCATGACTTCAGTCTTTGACCCGTTTAGTTTGAGCGATGACTCGCACATCCAGTTGTGAATTTCCTTGAGGCAGTTCGGCAAATTGTCTGGATAGTTGTCCAGTTGGGAGAGAGAGACGACCAGTTGCGTGTCGTCCGCGTAGCTCACTATTTGGATCCCGAAGGGGGTGACCACGTCTTCGAGAGGGGCCATGTAAGCATTAAATAGAGTGGGGCTTAGTGATGACCCCTGGGGGACTCCGCTTGTGACGGGTAGGGTGGCAGAGTGGAAGTTGCCGTCCCATACTTGGAACGAGCGCCCTGAGAGGAAGGATTCTATCCACGTGAGCGCCAAACCTGCGATCCCTGCCGCAGCCAGCCGATGGAGTAAGACACGATGGTTAACTGTGTCGAAGGCTGCGCTGAGATCCAGGAGGATCACTGCCACTGACCCTCCTGAATCCAGAATGCACCTTGCCTCCTCGATGACGGCGAGAAGGGCGGTGTCTGTGCCATGACCCGGGCGAAACCCAGTTTGGGACTGCCGTAAGAGGTTATTTGCTTCTAGAAACTGTGACAGTTGCCCATTGACCAGTTTCTCGGCCATTTTGCTGATGCAAGGGAGGAGTGAAATTGGCCGGTAGTTCGCCATGTCGGCCGGGTCCAGCTGTTTTTTTTTTAGGAGTGCCTTAACTACTGCACTCTTCCAGCTTGGGGGGACCAAGCCTTGAGAGAGCGAGATGTTTATAAGCTCCGTAATCGTAGGCACGATGACAGGGGCTACTGTTTTAAGGAATCTGATGGGGGCGGGATCCAAAGGGGAACCGCTTTTCATTTTGGCCATGGTTGTGTCAACCTCGTTCCGTGTTACTGCCCTAAAAGCAGTCAGCTGAGGAAGCAAGCTGCTTCCTGTGCGGTTGGTGGACCCAAGATCGACGCCATCCAGGCCTGGGAGCCCCCCGTCACCCAGACCGCCGTCCGAGCCTTCCTGGGGCTCACTGGATACTATCGGCGGTTCATAAAGGACTATGGGAGCATTGTGGGGCCCCTCACAGAACTAACCTCCAAGAGACTACCCCCGAAGGTGCACTGGACCCCCGAGTGCCAAGTAGCCTTTGAGACACTAAAGACTGCCATGTGCACCGCCCCGGTGCTCCAGGCCCCGACTACAGCCGAGAGTTCATCGTCCAAACTGACGCCTCAGAACACGGCATTGGGTCCGTACTCTCCCAAATGAACTCTGATGGAGTCGACCTTCCTGTGGCCTTCATCAGCCGGCGCCTGCTGGCCCGAGAACAACGATGGAGCACCATCGAGAGGGAAGCATTCGCCGTCGTATGGGCCCTAAAGAAGCTCCGGCCCTACCTCTTCGGCACCCACTTCCGAGTACAGACCGACCACCGGCCCCTGCGGTGGTTGATGCAGATGCGGGGCGAGAACCCGAAGTTGCTACGTTGGTCCATCTCCCTCCAAGGGATGAACTTCACCGTGGAGCATCGCCCTGGCAACCACCACGCCAACGCTGACGGGCTCTCCAGATTCTTCCCCCTTGGCGAGGAGAATCCCCAAGAAGATGGGTGACTCTCCCCTGCCTACAGCGTGTGTTGGACCCGGCCTCGTGGCGTGGTCCTACCCCTCCCGCATGGCGGGCCACGGACGGCATCGGCCCCTCCATCCAGTCCGGGTCGGCCTCGGGCACACCTCTGCACGACCTACAAACCACCAGATCCGGCGGCCCACAACCACTGACACGGCACACTCGGGCCGCCCCAGCATTACCGGTCCGGTCCCCACCCCGGACCCTCATTCCAGGCCCGACGCCATCTTGGGCCCATCACGTCACAGACACGTGGTCCCGGCCCAGCCGCGACCACGGCCCCAGCGAGCCTGCCATCGAGGCACCAAGAGCCCTCCGGGTGGTAGAGTGGCCACTCAACCAGAGACAAGGAGAGGGGAGTTTCGATGGCTCTCCAACCGCCCCCGGATGCCTGGTTTCGATCGGGCCCCGGCCTCCCTGAGCGATGGCTCCACCCCCCCTGCTGGGTGTCTGGACACCATCATCCCGGCCCCTCTGACCCCCACGCGAGAGGGTCCGGACATCAAAGGACTCCAGACCTATATCTGGGCCAGCCCCGGAGTAGGACGTCAGTTGTATCCCGGAGTCGAGGAGCCCTGCTGACGCTGTCGCGGCTGACCCTGAGACGAACTCACCTTGCTGTTCTACCTGGAGCCTGCTGGCGCTGCCGCGGTCCATCTTCGCTGTAACCATCTGGGAGCCTGCTGGCGCTGCCGCGGTCCACACTCGCTGAACCATCTTGGAACCTGCTGGCGCTGCCGCGGTCCACACTCGCTGAACCATCTTGGAACCTGCTGGCGCTGCCGCGGTCCACACTCGCTGAACCATTTTGGAGCCTGCTGGCGCTGCCGCGGTCCACACTCGCTGAACCATCTTGGAACCTGCTGGCGCTGCCGCGGTCCACACTCGCTGAACCATCTTGGAACCTGCTGGCGCTGCCGCGGTCCACACTCGCTGAACCATCTTGGAACCTGCTGGCGCTGCCGCGGTCCACACTCGCTGAACCATCTTGGAACCTGCTGGCGCTGCCGCGGCCCAACCTTCCGGAACTCCCCAGCTCGAGGATTGAGAGCTGTGCGTAGAGTCTCCTTGCAACCGACCATCTATTAGACTGTCCCGCTACCTTGCCCCTTTGTCACGAGACTTTCCAGATCTCTGGATCTGCTGTATATATTGAAACGATACTTATTGCCAGATAAAGATTGAAAACTCTATCTACGTGTGGTGTACATTTGTAGGGGTGTGGTTACTCTGCTGTACGATTCTAGGAGAGGGCCCTCACGTCGGAGGCCCCTCGACATCGCTCGGTCCCTTCTCTGAAGGAGGGGTAGACCTAGGGGTGGTCAGTCAGACACCTTCTGCCTCCCCCGGGTTCGCCTTTCTAACACCTGGCTAGATCTTTTCGCCAATTTTGAGAATGTCAGCAATTTTGTGCTTTGTAGTTCTCACAAAAACATTTGTTAGGAAACTCAGTCTGGCAGGATTTGGACTAGGATCTCCTGTATGCCTTCCCACCAATACCGTTCCTGCAATGGATTTTGAGCAACCCAGGTCATCCTAATTGTCCCATATTAGCCAAGGAAAGTGTGGTACCTGGAACTACTCTAAGTATGTGCATATGTGCTCCCATCAGGGTACCACCTAGGCAGGAGTGCTTGTTTCAGTGTCTGGGCAAGGTCCGCCATCCAAATCTCCTTTCAATGTTTATTGACTGAATGTATTTTGCCGCCAGAAATCGTGGATGTAATCCTTTCTGCCAGGCAACCCTCCATGAATTCCCTTTAGCTGGTCGTTGGGACAAGTTTGTACCCCGGCGTGGCACCCTGAATGCAGACCCCTTACAAGTAAATATGTCGGATGTCCTTTAGTTTTTTTTGTCTTTAGCCAAGGGATCTTACAATGGGCACTGTCTGACCTTCTGTCCTTATTTAAATAACCTGTTGTAATGTGTTTTATTAAAGATTTGACACACTTTCCCTCCCAAACAGTTTGTGGTCCCACAGTTGGACCTTAACTTGGTCTTGATATTCCTGATGTATATGCCTTTTGAACCTATCCACTGTTCACTGTCTCTTGACAGCTGTCTTTCTCATTGTGATAACATCAGCTCTTCGCATGAGTGAACCTCAGGCAAATCCATGCAACTGCGCCCTACACCACCTTTTTTCCAGACAAATTGGTACTGAGGACGCTGGTATCCTTATCCAAAGTTGTGACTTTCGTGTTGAACAGTCGATCACTTTACCTACATTCTTTGCTCCCCTTTGCCCCTCAAAAGAGGAGGAAGGTGCTCCATCCAGTGGACAAGGTCAGGACTTTGTTTTTACATTCATCATACAATACACCATTTGGGGAATGATCAACTTTTTAGCATGGAAAGGTAAGACCATGTACCATAGGACTCTGTTGAGGTGGTTAGTTCTCTTCATCAATATCTGTTACGCACTGGCCAAAAAGTAGACACCAGAAGGTCTGAGAGCTGTTGGACAAGAGTCAAGCCACTACAACTGTGTTGGCGCGAGAGGTGTTTGTCCTTCTTACAGTTCTGTGGAGTGGCCTCTTCTAAAAATGTCTCCTGTTAGTGATCAGCACATTCTTACCAACAAATGGTAATGCTTCGCGTCTTAGGGTGTGGAAAGGGAAAACAACAAGAAACTGGTAGGACTGGCACTTACATGCAGCTCTTCCCGGAGTGGTTTGGAGCCAGTGGGTAACTGCAAGGTGCCACCTGTCATCATGGAGGAGCACGACAAAAATTATTCGGATCCAATCTGGCATCTCGGGATGTCCTAGGTGAGGAACCACTAGAAAGAGCATTACAGACAATAAGTAACTTGTTCATTGGGTGTGGCAGGCGGGGTAATGGTGCGAAGTAGTTGAAAGTACAAACATTTTGGGGGGTGGGGGGGGTGTAATGGATAAAAGGTGAGAGTATGTGTAGGAAGGTAAAATCACCCTGGAGAGATATTGTCATTATTAAAGAGTTGTTTCAGTACATAAAGTAATAGTTGCATGCAAGCTGTTGAAAGGTTTTTCTCATGTTATCTTTGCTGTACTGTGGCAATAAAGGTAAATTGACCTGACCTTTGCACTGCAGTAACAAAAGTATTCAACGTTTGGATATTAGTATATATATAAATATGGAGAGAATACTTGACCAGTAAATGTGTAATATGGTCCAATTAAATTAAAACATTTTCTTGTAGGTTTACAATCGCATCTTGAAATACAATGTTGCTACATTTTGGTCGCTTATACTTCTACCTGTATATAGATTGCAATAGAGCGAGTGAGTGAGTAGGGGGGGGGGGGGGCAGTTAGAGTTCTTAAATTCTATGAATACTCCTAAGGAATGGTTGACAGAATGTAAAACATGTGGCATCTCAGAGGATTCCACTCTGTTCTCTAAACGAGATGCCGTGTGTTCCTCTTTTTCAATACATGTGTGACCCCTTTGTAGATTTGATTGGCCAAATTGTTAGACAATCTGATTAGGGCACTCAGATCAGCGGCAGTTCATGTTTTTGCATGGCTGTACTGGGCAGTCTGTGAACGCAACATTTGAATGCTCAAGAGGGTCGATTAGCCAAAGGCAGCAGAAAAGCATTATGTGCTTCTCACAACTTTGCAGGTGTTTTGCTGCTAACTAATCGCAGTTTCAAATATGTTATGAATCAGTTTTAACCAAAGTTACTTTTTTTTATGGGTCTGTGTTACACAAAGTACATGTTTAGTAGGTGTCCAGTCAGAAACCATGCCATGGCTACAGTTCGACCCTAAAAATGTTCAGTTGTGGTGTTTGCGGCCTTGAACAATGTTTATTTTAACATCAGTAGTGACACTTTTGATGTATACATTCATTTTATCCATAGCATGAAGTGAAGGCCTATCCTACTCAAGAAGACATTCTGAGTGAACGATATATTTATCAGCCCAGGCTTCAGGTCTTTGAAGAAGACTGTCATGCACTCTCTCAATTTGTCGAAGAGTAAGTTGAATTTTTTTGCCATGCTTGCCTGCTCATTAATATGTCATATTGTGTCTATGTTGATATAACTTCCTTAAAACATTTTCATATGTTTCTTTAGTACCGACAGTTGCTGTGGTCTCAAATTCAAAGTACTTGATACTACATGAATGTCACCTAGAATGTGTGATTTTTAGGATATTGTAAGACCACCCAATAACAATGTGTTAGTTGGTTATGAACTTTGCGGTTTAAAACCATTTAGAACTGTCCACTTATCAGTGTTGAGAAAGAATAACAGGGTGGCTACATCAGCAAATGCATCAACTTTCATGTGGATTAAATTTGCGCACTCCAGTTTTCTGAACGTACTCTTATAAAGCCCAATAGAGAGGTAGATGCATGTCACCTACCGAAGGAACATTTATTCTGGCCCTGCCCACCTGTTAGAATGTCTTCAGTATGGACAGGTTTGGCCAAATTCTTCCCACATAATCTGAATCGCTTTTTAACATAACCCACTAACCTATATAGCATGTGACTGTCCTGAAATAAGCTTTCAGTGGAATAAGCCCTCTTTGGCTGCTTCATTGTCCAAGGAGACGGTGATTGAAATCCTTGTTCCTGGTCTGAGACTCTCACCAAACCTCCATCTTCAACGCTGTATCTGTTCTCAGTCTTCTTTTTAAATTAAAAAAAGATGAGGACATTTCGTGGGTGGGAGCTGACCCAAGAAAGGCAAAGTGGGGTTCAAAATGAGGCCAGCGGGAGAGTCCGTGCATTCTTCACAGTTTTATGTTATTTTGGATTGTATAACGCACAAAGAGATTGAGGTGACCTAGAGGACATGGAAACTGCCATCATACGGGGCATTGTGCCTATTTTCATTATAGGGAATTCATTGAGTAGGAAAGTGTTATGGGAAGTCCATCTCTGATGAGTACTCTGGAAATCTTTTTTAGAATTTCTCAACTGTACGCGGACGATATACTGTTGTGTGCAACAAATCCACAGAAGATGCCCGACAAGTGCTTGGTGGAACAATGAATCTTGCTCGCCTCCAAAAATGAAACGTGCATATTCAGTCATGCTTCCCATTGGTATCATTAAATTATTGGAAGTATTTGGCTTTCCAGTGCAGGGTTGAATGTTTATAATATTTTGGTGTGCAGGGGTGCACAAGCACTTTGCCCCGTGAGAGTCAGTCATGCAGGTTGGTCTCGCAGCTAAAATTCCCTACGTTCCCGGTGGAACAAACAAACACTCTTAATAAGATTTTTGTATAGTGCATATTCAGTAATTAATTTATGTCTCTGCTGTTTGGTGCAGAGCGTAACTGCAGTTTACATATGGGGCAAATGGTTCATCGAGGGGATGTCGGTGAACATGATCTGACTCAATGAGTTGGTATGGTGTGAAATGAGTCCAGTGTTCCTTCAAACAGATTCATGAGGAAACTGGTAGGGGTATTCCGAACTGCTGTCCAAATCTGTGTAAAGTTGATTTATGTTTGTTGTCGCCACAGGATGTATCACAGGAAGGTGGGTGGGGGGAATTACGAGTCTTTGAATCGAACCAGATTCAGCTGTTGAGCATGTCCTCTCACTTGGGGTCTTACCAGACCTCATTCTGCTTCTTACTGTCTGTAATGTTAATTCAAAATTTGATTTCTTCAGATGCAAACTTTCAAAAACTCCTGATGTTTAAATGTTATCCCTAACCTGATCCCGTTTCTTTTTCATCCATTTTTTAAGTTGTACAGAAAGTAATGGGATGAACAATAAAACGGTACCCGCACAGCAAAGACCACCCCCTTCATTTGCAGAATTATATTGTGTTTGTCAATGCCCTTCCCATATCCTTCTTTAAACCCAGCCACTATAGCAGTAAAATGGGAATATTATAGTACTTCTTCCTGTGTCAAAGTTGATAGTTCTATCACTGCAATACCAGACCCACTATACAAGCAACACTTTGACATTTACCAGTGAGAAGTGATACCTTATTGGAAGAAATCCAATTTTACAGTTCTACATTAAAAAGAACAATGGCCCTTATTCATCACAGTGACATGTTTTGTCATCGGGCTCCTGGTCACTAGTATTTCCCAGATTTTACACAAGGTGGCCCCTTGGGGGTTTTAAGAGGAGAAAAGTATGCCTTTTTAATAGTAAAGCATTTGCCTTAATAAAAGTTAAAGGGCCAGATGTAGGTCACCAAATACCGGTCGCTAACAGCCGAATTCGGCCGTTACCGACCGGTATTTGGTGATTGAGATGTAGGGGCCATTATTTTACAGAATCTGTAAATTTACCGATTCTGTTAAATACCGAATTGGTAATTTTACCGATTCGGTAAATCCCAGATGTAGGTAGCACTGTTTACAGTGCTACAGGCCTTCAGAATTCGGTATTGTAGCACCCAATACAATTGGGTGCTAAAATACCGAATTCAGGTGTGCATGCACATCTGTGCATGTACACCTGTGCCATGTGACACACAGACATGCCCTTAGGGCATGTATGTTTGCCACATGGCACGTATGTTTGCCACATGGCACACAAGCCTGGAATTGGGGTGCTACAGGGTGTCAAAGTGACACCCCCTGCACCGTTGCAGGATTCAGTATTTACCGATTCGGTAAATACCGAATTGGTATTTCCCATTGATTCCTATGGGCTTCAAGGCCCATAGGAATCAATAGGAAATACCGATTCGTTATTTACCGAATCAGTAAATACCGACTCTTACAGATTCGGTAATTCTAAAATATGAATTACCCACATCTGCCCCCTTCCTATTTACCTACTCTTAAATACCGAATCGGTATGATTCGGTATTTAAGAGTAGGTAAATAAGAATTACCTACATCTGGCCCAAAATATGTAGGGAAAGGAAAACGATTCGAACGTGTTCGCTCTACCATATTGCATGACTAAAATTGGAGCACTAAGGAACTGAATTGAACGTCGCTTTAGTAAATGTTTACTAGGGCGCTTCATTGCACAATAATAGACTAATAAACTTTTCTTGGGGATTGAGGCGCAGCAGCTACATTCTTGTGACTTGCCGCCTCAAGTAGTAGGTTTATTCATGAAGCAAAAACTCCTAGTCCATATGTGCCACTCACTGGGAAACGTTTTTGGCCTGGCATGGGGTTCGTCATTTGGATCAGGGGTCTCCAGCCTTTTCTGTAATAAAAGCTACTTATGTTCAGTGAAAATCAGCCCGAGCTACTGAGTTAGTGATGTGATAGTAACCACCCCATCCAAGATTGTCAGCAATGATCAAATCGTTGCATTAGGCAGGACTGCCAGCAGTAAAGTAAAAAAGCTCTATCAACTTGGAATGCATCTACATATGTAATAAAGATCAGCCATAGCTTCAATCCCCCTGGCACCAAGGTAATAATTTGAATAATAAATCTCTCCTAATCAAATGATAGATGTAAATTAATTTTGAGAATGTAACTATTTTCCCCCAAACATCAGTTTATGAGTTCTGAAAACACACACATTTGTGTCTCAAATACAAGCTTTTTTTACTTTTGGTACAGAAATAATTCAACCATACAAACGCTTCTATATTTGTAGGCTGGATTGCACACAGGAGAGCTACTTGCAGCTCTCGAGCTAATCGCTGGAGACACCTGATCTAGATTCTGTGCATGAAATTGTTTGTTGTTGTCCAGCTTTGCAGTGGGCAAACTTATGGGTTATGTGTCTGCACTTTCAGACAATTTATAAACTTGCTTGACCGACCCCCCCCCCCTCCATCAGTCGCGGTTTTTGATGCATTTCTGGAAGTACTTGAACCATGTGTTTCTCCAAAAGTATTTGCCTCACCTAAATGGGACCTAAATATATTCCCGATGTTAATATTATATATATATATATATATGCATCATCACCTGAGGATTCTTTCGCTGAGGGGCGGAGCTACCATTCGCACCTATCCAGCGCGAGTAGGTGCATTTTAACTGCAGAGCGTCAGGACTTCCGTTCACACCACCGCAGGCGCTGATGAGGCCATACCGGCCGAAATGCATTCGCCATCAATCTGTCATTAAAGGCTCTGCCATTGAATTCCCCGTGGAGGTTCCTGCTTCTTTCATTGAGAGGAGGCGCTTGTTTCATATAACTGCGCGCTTTTCCAGAGGCGCGGTTCAGGAGCCCCCCCTTCACAAGTGGCCTGGAGATTCTGGAGTTTGCCTTGGCATTGCGTGTTTCTTCAATCACTGAATCTCTCCAGACTCGCCGGCAGCCCGAGGATTTGCAGCGACACAGCGAGACATTGTTCTCAGCCAGGGCGGGTTGTATGCACCTCCTGCTCACGCTATTATTTTTGCTCGGACTAATGATTGAGGGGGTCTTGGGGACTCAAGGCGGGACGTTTTGTTTCATTTTGCGGAAAGAACGCTGTGCAGAGCACCTCTCCCATAGCTATTTCATTGGATTTCACCAATACCGCCCTCCAGCGTTACTCACCTGGGAGCCACTGCTGCATCCTGGGAAATGGAGTCCGATGATTCAATCGGACCCTATGCATCATCACCTGAGGATTCTTTCGCTGAGGGGCGGAGCTACCATTCGCACCTATCCAGCGCGAGTAGGTGCATTTTAACTGCAGAGCGTCAGGACTTCCGTTCACACCACCGCAGGCGCTGATGAGGCCATACCGGCCGAAATGCATTCGCCATCAATCTGTCATTAAAGGCTCTGCCATTGAATTCCCCGTGGAGGTTCCTGCTTCTTTCATTGAGAGGAGGCGCTTGTTTCATATATATATATATATATATATATATATATATATATATATATATATATATATATATATATATATATATATATATATATATATATATATATATATATATATATATATATATATATATATATATATTGTGAGCCTATGCACCGATGTTTGTTATGGCATCTAGTAATCAAGACTGTCTGATTCCCATCACTTCTGTATGACACATAAGTGAACTGCAGGTGCTCTCTACGTAACCTCCCAACGCCTCTTTCTTCTCAGACAAATTGGTGCTGCAGACTCAGGCTACTGTCCTGCCAAAGGTGATATTACCCTTCTATGTCGGTCAAATAGTCACCTTTCTGACATTTTTCGCTCCTCCGGCTTCGCCCTAAGAGGTTTGAGTTTCTATAGTGACCATAAAGAGCAGATCTACACAATATATGGTCGTATGTGAGGTTCACTGGAACCAATAAAGGCAAGAGTGAGAGTATTTTCAGAGAATTTCATTACAGGAATTGTTTTTCTTTTTCGCTAAATTCCATGTTTTTGCGAAGCGCCCAAAATGGTGCAAACAAATTGCAAATTCAGACCAGCACAGGATCTGTAACCTTTGTTTGCCAGATTGTCATGACCTTAGAAGATGTGACTGCAGCATCCTTTCCCGGAGCACCTTGAGAGCATGAGCAGATTCACCTGCATAGCCAAGAGCAGCGGCAAAAAGACAAGATTCTTTTGCTGGCAAGACATCTGAGGGGCGAGGAGAGACTGCTCTCTTTACCAGTGCCCCATCTTACACTCTGCGGACTCCCGCAAGAGGAGATCCAAAAAGGGAAACCAAGGTGAGAGACAACTTTCCTGTTCAACATAGGAGACCTAACGTCCATAATAAGTACAGCATCTACTTTAATACCTATTCAACTCAGTTGAGTTATATCCAGCCTATAACAGCGAGAGCAGGGGAACCGGCATACACGGTGAGAGCGCCCGACCTGCCCAGTGCTGCGCAAGCCAGGCCATGCAGCGGTGAACCAAAGCAGTTCCCCAAGATAGGAGCACTTTTGTGGCGGCGAGTTGCTGTCCTGTCAGGGCCTTGGGCGGCCTGTTCCCACGCTGGATTTGGTATTCTCTGGTGGCCGCTGTCCTGGATATTGACTCTAGCTGATGCCCCCCCTGCCGTCACCTACCCAGCCGGACCATGGACAGATTTTCCCCTCGTCTCTACGTCCCATCTTCCTCCTACCCCTTTACCCTATCCAATTACCATTCCTTGCTCCATTCACCTTGTCCCCCATGTTCATTAAATGCTTTTCTTGAAACTTATGTAACTTTTAACTGATGTAAATTGCAACATTATTGTTCCTTGTGTAAAGCGCTCCTATTCCTTCGGGTCTAGCCAGCACTATATAATAACTCATTAATTAAATATGTTCCCATTTAGTACTCTTTCTCTCTTTGTCTACTTCCCTAGCTCCTATCCCCTCTCCCCTGAATCTTTCACCTTGCCTGCTACTCTGCCTTGCCCCCTGTCATTTGTGCCCTTTGACTAAGCACTCCTTCTCCCCTTGTTGGGGAAAGATCCAATATTTATACTCTGGAGTCTCAGCAAACCCACTGAGAGAGTCCACTGCGCCAAGGGAGCCACTCACAGCTGAGGTATGGTATGGCACCCCTTGCCAAAGCACTCCCTCTCCCCTTTTTGGGGAAGGATACAGTATGTAGGCCTTGGAGTCTCAGAGACCCCTCTGAGAGAGTCCACTGCGTAAAGGGAACCTCCCACAACAGAGATAGGGAAGTGATACCACTTCCCCTGGGGTCTCAGCTTACTGGACTTTGGACGTTGCTTTGACTCGTCTACCGGTTTGTGTGCCCGTCACTCTTCCCCTCCTCTTTCCATGCGGGGTCCTTCACCCTCCCCTCCTCTTTCCCGCCTTCATTATCTGTATACTTCCCCAGCTCCTTCCCCCCTCCCCAGAATCTTTCCCCTTGCCTGCTTTTCCCCTTACGTATTTTTTTTTTAAAGTCTTTATTGCATCAATCATTAATACAGTCAAGCGACCATTTCTCATGTACATTGCCACGTCATTTACATTGCAGTGCCAACTGTGCAGTTATCTTATCTTGCAATTTTCTTTTGTAATGCTTCCATTTACTCAAACTCCCCCCTCCCCCCCTTGCACTCTTAGCATTGTATTGATCACACACCTCTGTCTCCATACGTCGATTCAAACATAATCAAGCTTCTGCGTTATATATTCTGCCTAGTAACATCTTTTCTCTCTGTTCACGTGTGTACTCCCATTGAGACACGTGTCGTACCTCGCCATGTTGCCCCATCAGTTTCTCCCATTAACACATTGCTTATATCGTAAGGAAAATCCAGCAATTTCGTATACGTATACCAGTATCCCACCTCATGTCTCTATTAGCGAGTCCGCACAAGCCTCAAATTCTGTTAATATTGCTTCCCATTCTAGCGATATATGCGTTTTCCTTAGGCCTCTGCGTTCTTCCCTTCTCAGTTCCGTTCCCTCCGCCTTACCCCATCGCAACACCTCGCTGTGCCAGCCCTCCGGCGGTCTGGGCGATTTCCATCGCATCGTTATTAATCTTTTCCCTAGCAGCAGCGCCAGATCAGCAAAGCGGGAGGCTGCGCTTCTCTTTTTTTCCTTGTGACCTATACCTAGCAAACTGTAGAGCGGCATCGTGTAAGGTCTACCCGGGATAACCTCCGCCAGAGTTTTATGGATTGCTGTCCAATAACAGCCTAACTTGGGGCAATCCCATAACATGTGTAACAGTCCTGCATCTGTCTCTCTGCATCTGGGGCATGTATCCGCTGCGTCTGGGAACATGACATGTAGCTTATGGGTAGTGAGATACGCCCTGTGCACTACCATTAATTGAATGAATTTGAATTTTGGATTGCGGGACACTTTTTTAGGGAACTTAAGTATACTCTCCCAGTGCATGGCCCATATCACCCTCCCATCGTGCCCGAGTGGGTTGCAGTGTGATCGCCCTTCCATCTCTGATGCCAGCCGACAACCACCTCGTCAGATGGCTGCCCGTCCCCATCACAAATTGCATTGTAACGAGCGAGTTCGTGGGCGGTTCTGCCCCATCCCGTGCCCATGTCGAGGTTATGTAACGTGCGACCTGCGCGTGTAGCAGAAATAACGTGTCGGGGGTATGATGCAGGTGTGCAAAGTCTGCATGCGTCATGATAGCGTTCTCCGTGAAGAAGTCCCCTACCTGCATGACTCCCGCTTGCTGCCACGCCTGAAGAGTTTGTTCCGTCAGGATACCGTTTCCCATTGGTAGTCCCATTAGTGGTATTGAGGGTGCATAGGATGTCGCTGCGTTAGTGTATTTGACCGCTTTCTTCCAGTACTTGACAGCTAGTGTCAGCAGGTGTCCTAGTGTCTGGTAACAGCAGTCGGTGTATAGTGCCCCTGTTCCTATCCGTTTCAGTCATGCCTATTTCGTGTAGGTTACGTCCCGCTAGCCAGTAGGCCAGCCACTGGAGTTGACAGGCGTAACCGTAGGCAATCAGATCTGGCACCCCCATTCCGCCCGTCTGTGGGTAATTGCAACTTAGCCAGGCTGATACGGCGCCTGCCCGTACCCCATATCAGTTCCGTTAGTAGTGTGTTGAGGGATCTGAAAAAGGACATCGGAACCATGAGGGTCAGATTAGTGAAGAAATACAGCAGTCTGGGTAGTACCACCATTTTGGCAATTGCCACCTTCCCAGCTATCGATAGGGGTAGTGTGTTCCAGAATTGTATTTGCGTTTTGAGCGCGGTGGTTGCTTTGCCCAAGTTACCATCCAAAAGGTCCTGAGTGTTTCGGTATACCTGTATGCCTAAGTATTTGAAAGCTGTAGGTGCCACCTTCAACAAGTGCGGTTCAAACCTAATATGTGTGGTGTCTAATGGGACGTTGAAGCCGTAACCGTAAGACTTTGATTCATTAATCATTAGCCCTGATATGGCCCGGAAATCTTTAAATATTGCTGGGAGTGGATCCAGATCGTCCGACATATCCTTAATATATAAAATAATGTCATTGGCATAGGCCTAAATTATGTGGGGTGTGGAGTGTCTCAGTATCCCTTTCGCTTGTGCTAGAGTTCGCACCTTACTCAGTAAAGGCTCCAGGGCGATTATGAACCGTAACGGCGATAACGGGCACCCTTGCCGCGTGCCTTTCTTTATGTCTATTTGCGCGGAGATACACTGATTAGTTCGAACACGTGCCGTGGGGTGTAGATACAGCAGTGTTACCCAATCGATGTATTCCTGAGGAATGCCAAATTTGTCCAGTATCTTAAACATATAATCCCATCTCAGGGAATCGAATGCCTGCTTGAGGTCAAGGGAGATGCATCCTTCATTGTTATTTCTGGTACCCTTCAGAGTCATTAACTGGCTCAATCTCCGAACGTTCAGTGCAGTACTTCTACCCGGCACAAAACCAAACTGATCTGAGTATCAAGGACGGGACATACTGTGACAATCGGGATGCCAAGATCTTGCTAAGGATCTTGTAGTCCGTGTTTAACAGGGACAAGGACCTGTAATTTTCCAGTTGCAGGGCATTCCAACCAGGCTTGAGGAGGGAGACTATTAACGCCTGCAGTGTGGTAGTAGGTAATGTGTGGGATTCCATCGATATGTTGTATAGCGTATGTAGGCGTGGGGCCAGTATGTCAATGTACGTCACGTAGAACTCGGCCGGTAGGCCGTCAGTCCCTGGAGCCTTTTTCCCAGGTAACGCCTTGATGGCCTGCGTAATTTCGGCTAGAGTTATCTTGCCAGCCAACTGTTTCTGTTGGGCGGCCGTGAGTCGTGGAATGGGTACGTCTGTCAGGAATTACTCCAAATCCGTGTCCGACAGTGGTGTATGCGAGCTATACAACTCCGCGTAGTAGTCCTTGAACGTGTTATTAATGTCCATTTGTGTCTGGACTATTTCCCCCAACCTGTCTCTCACTTCCACTATTGGAGCGGCTGGCGGGGCGTTGCGCACCAATCGGGCCAGTAGGGGACCAGATCTGTCTGCCTGGGTGTGTTGCCTGCATGTATATTCTCTGTGGTCTATTACGCGTAATTCCTCCAGCAGCTCCGCATGTCGTATGTGTGCTTCCTGTAGTTGCGTAAGGCTGCCATTTGCGCCCGCTGCCTCGTTTTCAAGCATAGCTAGGGTACCTTCCACTTCCTTAAGCTTCTCTAGCACTGAGTATTTAATGCACACTTTTGTACCCATCGCCACTCCTCGTATGGTCACCTTAAAGGCATCCCATTCTATTTGTCGGGACCCAGCTGTGTTTTGGTTCTCGACAAAATATCTTGTGATTGCGTCCGACATTGTCGCCCTGAAGACAGGGTCTTCCAGCAGTTCAGGGGACAATCGCCAGGTCTGAATCGGAGTAGGGAGCTTCCCCCATTGTAGCAACAGCTCTACCGAGGCATGGTCCGACAGTGTTTTGCCCATGTGTGTGATCGAGTCAATGGACCCTGACAATTTAGCGGAGCAGAGGAAACTATCTATTCTCGTGTGTAATTTGTGCGTCGGGGAGTAGAACGTGTATTCCCTATGATGTGTGTTTTTGATTCGCCATGCATCTACCAATTCCCAGCCAGTCGCCCAGTGTGCCAGCGCTTCCGCTTGTTTCTTGCTCTCTGCTGCGTGCAGTGGGGGGTGGGACCTGTCAAGATTTAGATCCAGCACTGCATTAGTCTCCACCAATCACCCAAACGTGCTCTGACCACTCTGACAGCACCCACTAACAGTGTCAAAGAATTTCGACTGCTCCGTATTGGGGGCATAGATAGAGCCCAGTACCACCATAGAGCCGTCCAACAATCCCTTAACGAGCACGTACCTCCCCTCCCTGTCTATCCGGCACTCCAGTTCTTTAAACGGGACCGTGTTTTTAATCCAGATAGCCGCCCCACGGGAAAATGCTGAGTATTCGGTGGCGTAAAACTGACCCATTTTCTGGCCATCTTGGCGCCTTCCACGCCGTTGAAGTATGTTTCCTGTAGGCAGGTTATTACCACCTGACGTCTGTGTAGTTGAGCCAATATCCTATGTCGTTTATGTACCGACCCCATGCCTCTTACATTCCACGTGCAGAGTTTATATGTGTTAGTTGTTACCATTGCTGTGATTGTGTTTCTTGCGACCTCTCCGGCATGTTCAGCCTGTGTGTCGATGTGTGATACATTTTGTGTGCTATCTTGGTGTGTAACTTCCCAACTATAAGGTCCCTTCCTTCTAACTGTCAAGGACCAAACAACAGAACCCAACAGGGGTAGAACCATGATTCCATTTTGCCTTCGTCTGGGGGGGGGGGGGGGGTGCCCTTCGTGCTGTCCCAGAGTCTTGGACAAAGGTCTCTCTGTTGATCGCCCTGTTAGCTGCATAGAACCCATGCTGTACTCCCCCACTCCAAAAAATGCTTTTAGGCATAGGCATACATTACCACCCCACGTCTCTCGAGCAGCTTATCAAAAGTCATGAGCCATCTGCGCTGTGATGCGTGGGAATAGCTGCAAGCTAGTGTCTGATAACGAAGCCAGTGTGTGCGAGCTGCCCTTGCTATTCGTTTCCGCCTCATTCCTGGCATCGTCGGCCGCCAGAGCGTCAGTCGTTAGTGGCGCCGTCTCCGTCGTTCCGTCCCTTCCAGTCGGTGTACGTGCTCCAGCCATGCCAGTCTCCTTGTCCTTCGGATCCCCTGTTCCTGACCTCGTCTCTATAGATTGTCCGTCGCTTCCTCTCTCATCTCATTTTCCATAGGATCCTGCGATGCGTCCGGCGAAAGCGCCACTTCAATCCATTCCGACGCCTCTTCCGGGGTGTCGAAAAAGTAGGATTTATGCTCATGTATAACTTTGAGACGTGCCGGAAAGAACAGGGCATATTTCAGGTTGCGCTCCCGCAGGGTACGCTTCACACCCAGAAAGGAGGACCTTGCTTTCTGCACTGCCGGGGTGAAGTCCGGATATATCAATACCGTTTTATTTTCGTATCTTATCGGGGCCTTCTCCCTCGCCGCTTTTAGGACTGTGTCCCTGTCTTTGTAGTGTAAGAGACGAGCTATTAGTGGACGTGGGGGGGGCCCTTGGTTTTGGCGGCCTCGAGGGTACCCTGTGCGCACGCTCCACACTAAACAGCGGGGTGAAATCCTCGGGAGCCACCACAGTCTTCAGCCAGTCCTCTACAAACTGCGTTGGGTTAGCACCCTCACGTCGCTCCGGAACGCCAAGAATGCGCACATTATTGCGGCGCGAGCGCCCTTCCGCATCATCCACTCTGTCCCGTAATCCCTTTATTTTCCCCTTACGTATTTGTGCTTATTGTTTATCTCGACCTTACAATTAACTATGTTGCCATGCTCGAATAACTGTGTGACCTTTGTAACGATGTAACCTGTAACTATGATCTGATCTGATGCTCATGTAAAGCGCTCCGATACCTCCGGGTGTAGCCAGCGCTATATAAAACCTTTAAAATAAAGTAAAATAAATAGGTCTCGCTTTTGGGACCTCATAAGTATTTAGTTATGCAGCACAATATTCGTTGGTGCAACACATCAACTGTTGCATGGCGGGGGCGTGGCTTGGGCGCCGATGTAGGTGGCAGCGGGACTCCGGAGCTCCTCCGTAGCCGACCCTCTCCAGCAAATATCCTGACCCCAAAACTGGACCCCTGACCTCCACAGTCGCATCGGAGGATCTGGGAACCACTAAGGAGTAAGCTGGAGGTGCTGGATTCCTCGCGACCGCTGGGAAAGTACTTTCCCCCCCCGAGCGAAGCGACCGAAGAGGCGGGCTCACAAAATGGCGGCCGGAGTCACTGGCCGTGCTGCCTAACGGGGACGAGCTGCCGGACCCCGGGGACCCTCGGAAGTGGCAGGAACTGCCGATGCTGGAGCGGGGCGGCCCACGAGCTGGCTGAGGTGGGAAGCGCTGCCTGGAATTGCGGGTTTGTCGAGACCCGGGAGAGGAGGTTTGGCGAGCTGCCTGACCCTAAGATGGCGGCGCCCGCGTGAATGCGTCTGCCCCTGGTCCACAGTTTGCAGGCGTCGGAGGGCCCGCAGCTTTCCCTTGAGAGGGGACCACCGTGTTGCTGGGGCGGGAGCACCAGTGACCATTATTCCTGTACAGTGACGACCGTTGGTTGGGATTACTGGCTGCCTGGAGGTCCATCCTGTGAGGTAGACAGGAGTGGGGGGGTGCGCCTTCGCAGGGCGCCCGTATGAGCCTGCCGCCGCCGGTGAGCTGGATATCAGTGGGCTGGTGCCCTGGAGACCAGCGGTGACCGCGTTTTCTGCTCCCTCCGAGCCCCCCAGTAGTACGAGGACCTGGGGCCCCTACCTCCTCCTGCACCGGGAGCTGTGGCGTCAGCGAGACCCATTGTGGGCCTGCGGAGGGGGGCCGAGGACCGAAGAGAGCTGCTTCCTGGAACGGAGCGCAGTCCCTGCGGCCTGTGGGCCGTCCATTCGCCTGCTGACCACTGCGGACGACCGCTTGGAGCTGGCCCTGGAGATCTGCCTGAGGGTCCTCGCTGGAGCGTTTCCCCAGCGCTGACCTTGCCCCTGCGCCCACTGACGGTAGAGCGGATATACCTGCCACAAGAGACTGGGGAGTGTGGGGCCAGCATTGGTGCCTCGCTGGCGTGACGGCATCGGACTGGCGGACCGGGAGTACTGGGCCAGGGTGGAGGACGCCTGTGGTTTCGGACTACCCGACCAGCAATATCGCTTGAGGTGGACTTTGAAAGCTGCCGCAAGATGGTCAGGGGGACCAAAAAGAAGGGCTTCGATGTGCTGAGACTCGATGATCCGGGCCATTCCATGGCGGGAGACGGGGCGGCGTCTGGTTCTGGGGGTCCGGCCCCGCCACAAGACCCCTACCTGAGCGACAATATGCAGGCCATTGTGGCATCACGTGAGGCCCTGGAGAAGCGGATGGACACCATTGGGTCTGACCTGTCCCTCTTGAAGGATGACCATAGGAAGCTGAAGGAGCGAGTAACGACTTCGGAAGCGAACATGAAGGACATTCCTGGCGACATGGCTACCCTGAAGGCCTCATTGGCGGAAGTGGCGCAGAAGGTCCGGGTGCTGGAGCTCAGGGCCGAGGACAGTGAGGGGCGCTCCAGACGTAACAACCTCCGTATCGTGGGTGTCCCGGAGAGAGAGGAGGGCCAGGATGCGGTGTCCTTCTTGGAAACCTGGCTGCGGGCGGAGGTGGCGCCGGAGGGGCTCTCCCCATTTTTCGCCCTGGAGCCTGCCCACAGAGTCCCGACGCGCCCGCCTAGAGCTGGCGGACTGCCGCGACCGATGGTGGTGCGCCTTCTGCACTACCGGGACCGTGACCACATTCTACAGGCGGCCAGGGGGTTATCGAACCTGCGCATTGGTAACAGCAAGGTCATGATTTTCCCGGACTTCACCAGAGATGTCCAACGGCAACGGGCATCCTTCCTAGCAGTCAAGCGAAAATTGAGAACTATGCAACTGTCCTATGCCATGCTGTTCCCTGCCCGACTGAAGGTAATGGCTGGAGGGGACACACACTTCTTCCTTACACCGCAAGCGGCTTGGGACTGGATAGAAGCCAGGGGGGAGGCTGTCGGGGACACCCCCCGCCTTCGACCACGCCTAGACAAAGCTCCACTGATATGACGCCGACGCGACGCCCTGGATCCCCGACTGGATGGCAACAAGAAAGGAATAAGGCGGTGCTGGCGGTGGCAGCCATCAGCCAGGGGAAGGTCAGCCGCTCCAGTAACGCCTCGGAGCGCTCGAAGAATGCTGATTTAAGTCCTAGCTCCAGCAGCGCGCATGGTCTCTCAGAGGCGGACCTACCGGTGGTGACTCCACAAACGGCGGATGGCATCTTTGGCTGATGTGGCTGTGAAGACATTGGACACGCTGATGTACGGTACTGGGACACGGGGCGAGTCCTGCATACTGGCGCTGGGAGGTGGGGGGCAGCTTGCTCCTGTTGATCGTAACTATGATTGTCAGGGGTGAGCTGTGGATTGTTTCTAAATGCTTGGGAGAGGGGGGAGGGGTAGCTCCGGATCTGACTGAGATTGACGGTTCAAACGCCCTAGCCTGCTCTGGTTGATTTACGCTTGAATTGCAAGGTTTGGAAAGGGTTACCACGTTGGTTGTCTGTCATGGGGAATGGGAGCTGGGTAGGATTGTTTGGTTGTGTTTGTGGGGGTGGGGGGTGGGATCTGGGCGTGTCAGAGGGTTCTATGAGGGAACATGTGAACTGCGATGTGGACTGCCATGGGACCCAACTTAGGTTACAAATGTCTCACGTGGAATGTGAGGGTGATGCATACCATGCATAGACGCCACAAGATTCACTCCTATTTAATTCGGCGGGGCATTCATATAGCCTTCCTCCAGGAAACGCATCTCTTAGCACAGGAGGGGAAAGCATTACAACAGAGATGGAGGGGACAAGTCTACCACACTGATTACTCGGCCTATGCTAGGGGGCGTGGTGATCTGGATAAGGGCGGGGGTTCCCTTTCAATGCATACAACAGCTTATTGACCCGGAGGGGAGGTACGCAGTGGTGAGGGGAAAACTTGACGGGAGGGACCTAACGTTGGGTTGTCTATATGCCCCGAACGTAGAACAGCCTGCCTTCTTCTCCTCCTTGTCCCGCAAACTGGCCCAGTTTTTAGTGGGACCATTGCTCCTTGGAGGGGACTTTAATTATGTAGCTGACACTGCACTAGACCGCTCACATCCCCCCTTACCAAATGCACCGGTGAGCAAACTAGCGCTTGCACGCTCTGACTGGCAACGTCAATGGGGGCTAATTGACTCATGGAGAGCTGGCCACCCATTGGACAGGGACTATTCCTTCTTTTCCTCCCTACACGAACTCCATGTCTGTATAGACGCCTTCGTGTGTTCCCCGGACATGCATGGAGAGATGTGCCACAGTGAATACCTTACGCGCACGATCTCCGACCATAACCCGCTGCTGGTGCAGATGAGATGGTCGCAGCGTCGCCCACGCATTCCCACCTGGAAACTACGCCCGGAGACGCTCGAGGATCAGGTCTTCCGGACCACGATAGCCTTGAGTAAAGAGTCGTGTTTTCAGATCAATGCGGGGACTGCGGATCGACCGCGGTTGAATGGGATGCCATCAAATCAGTAGTGCGGGGGTGTTGCATTGCGACGGTATCGGGGGTGCGGAAAACCTTACTTAGTGACATTCGCCGAGAGGACGAGAAGCTGCGCTCGCTGGAGCGAGAATGACCTTAGCGACCGGATACTGAGGCCCTACTCGAGGCGAGGGAATCAGCGGCGGCGGAACGCCTCAGGTGCTTAGACTACAAATCCTACCTCACGCGTGCACATTCGGAACGGGATAAAACCGGGGCTCTCTTGGCCTGGCTAGCCAATCCGGCCCGCCGCGGCTCGGTCATCCTCGAACTCCGAGATCACGCGGGAAAGGCGCGATTCGACCAACAGGGAATTAATGAGCTATTTTATGATTATTACACGGAACTATACCGTAGTCGGGTCCTTCTGTCGGACGACGAGTTCCAGAGATTCCTGAAGGGCTTGGGTTTGCCGGAGCTGGACGAAGAGGACATAAAACCTCTGGGAGATAAAATTGAGGTGAGGGAGGTGAAAGTCGCCATCAAGAGTATGGCACGGAATAAAACGCCTGGCTCCGACGGTCTCCCGACTGAGTTCTATCACACCTACGTCGACCTCCTGGCGCCCCGGCTGGCGTGGCTCTACAATGACGCTAAACGGCTAGGTGGCTTACTGAAGACCACTGGTGAGGCGCTAATTGTCCCACTACTGAAACCCGGCAAACAGCCTTGGGACAGATCGGCATATCGCCTGCTGTCCATGCTTAACCTGGATTGCAAAATCTTGGCGACGCGTCTACTCCCCCACATGTCCACACTGATCCACGTGGACCAATCTGGCTTTATCCCGACCCGCAACACCGCGCTTAATATACAACGGCTCCTCCACGTTCTGGAGGCTGACACCTACGATGTGGACGAGGCAGCGGTGTTTGCAATCGACATGGAGAAGGCCTTCGATAGTCAGGAGTGGCCCTACCTTTTCCATGTTATGTGCACAATGGGACTAGGCAATAATTTTGTGGATTGGGCGGCACTATTGTACCGGAACGCTACGGCTAGGGTCAGAACAGGAGGTGTAATATCTGAGGCTTGCACCATAGGAAGGGGCACTCGTCAGGGATGCCCCCTCTCCCCCCTATTATTTGCCATAGCGATCGAATCTTTGGCGGCGCGAGCCCGGTTGGGGCAGACATATCAGGGGTTGGACGTCTACGGGCAGGTGCACCATATCGCTTTATACGCTGATGACCTCCTACTGTTTTTGGCGGACACTGCTGCCTCCCTGCGGGGGGCTAAATCCCTCCTTGAGTCGCTGAGCATGGTTACGGGCCTCAGAGTGAACTGGGCAAAATCTTACCTGTTCCCGACTCGTGCGCGTAGAACATGCCCGCACACTACGGAAGGAGTGGCCTGGGAGGAGAGGAGTCTTCGCTACCTGGGTACTTCGATCTATCACAATAGCATCGACATTCTAGAGGGCAATATCGGGTCGGCGATCAGACTTACTAAAACGAATCTCGCCTTCTGGGGTACGCTCCCATTGTCTCTGGCGGGGAGGGTGGCGCTCCTCCAGATGGTGACGCTACCGAGATTGCTCTATTTTTTACGAACTTTACCGGTCTGGATCCCGGCGAGTTACTTCCGGCGTCTACGGGCCATGGTGATTGATTTTCTGTGGGGTTCGGGTAGACGCAGAGTGGCACACACCACGCTTCTAAGACCTCGGGCTGAGGGGGGTCTCGCGGTGCCGGATTACGAGCTGTATTACCTGGCCGCCCAGTTACAATGGTTGACACAATGGGTAACGAGAGCCACGAGAGAAGAAGACGGATCTGGTGAACCGGCGGGACCGGTTCGGGTGGTGTCCTGGGCCTCCCGATGGGAGACCTCCATCTCACCCAGGAGTTCTCGACGGTCCGGAAGTGTTGGAACAGGTATCTGCGGAGGGGACGTATTGCTGTTCCATACGCACCTGAGATCCCGCTCAAGCTGTGCAGAGCGCTCCCGCACGGGGGCACATGGCACCGTTTGGAAGACCGGGAGCGTCAGGGTCTAGCGACCGTTGGAGATCTGTTTGAGGGCGGGGTGCTGATGCCTTTCGATCTCTTGAGGGATCGCTTTGCGCTTCCGGGGGGAGACTTCCTCCTTCATGCGGCGCTGTCAGCGGCGATCCGTAAACATTGGAGGACGGTATGACGGAACCGCCACTGTCCGTGGGCTGTCAGTACATGGTCATGGCCGCGGGGACGGTTAAGGCTATTACGTGCCTCTATAAGCGCATGACTATGGAAGCTATAACCCCGCTACTGGCTCTGAAGGCGAAATGGGAGGCGGATTTAATGACGGAGATCCCTGAGACTGCGTGGTCTGGCATAGTGGAGCGGGCCTGGAAAGGGACGCGCAACGCGAGGTTTCAGCTGGTGCATTTTTACATCCTGCATAGAGCATACCGTACCCCTGACAAATTGCATAAGTACTTCCCCGTCACACTCGGCGGCCGGCCAATTTCCAACACATGTTCTGGTCCTGCCCGGCACTGGGCTCCTTTTGGCAGGGGGTAGTGGAGAGCCTGCGAGAGGTCACAGAGGGATTTACAACCCACAATGGCACACTGCGTCCTACACTGGTTCCCACATACATCAAAAACAAAATCACTAGTAAGTTCCTAGACCTGGGTCTGCTTTTAGCAAAATGAGCCATAACATCCCAATGGAAGGCGAGTAGGGGTCCCACGGTAGAGAGGAGGCGAACGGAGCTCAGTAAATGGGCCCGCTGTGAGGGGGAGGTTCGTCTACAGATGGCACTTAGAACAGGTACTGATACTATTCTGGAGCGGGCCCGGGCCTAGGAGCGATTGGTTCTGAAACTCACGCTCTTGGACTCTGACAGCGAAGGCTCCCCCGCGCGAAGCCCTGCACTTTAGTTACCTTAGCCTGGGTTTAGGATCGGCCGGGTCCTTTCCCTTGGATTTCCCCACGTGATGACTGCAATCCCCTGTTGATCACTCCTGATAGTCGGTCTCGGACCTGCTCTGCTCGCGAGGGATTCTGGCTTACTCCTGTGGAACTCTGACACGCCTTGGGGGGTGGGGGTGGGGGGTGGTTAGGGGAAGAGTAGGGGGGTAGGGGAAGGGGGTAGGAGGTAGGGGGGCTGGGGATGGGGAGTTTTGGGGGGGATTGTTTATATAGCTTTGTTGGAGGCTCAATAGGCTTGGGAGTAAGAGGACCAGGAGGATAGAAAACAGCCTTGAGTACTGACTGCGGAACAGCTATATCGGACCCTTAATGCACCTGTCAGATACTAGCGCTCTGCTGTCTGATGCCGCTCGACCTCCGGGGTGTGAGCTGAATGGCCGTGTAAAACTTTATTTCGGAGCCTATGTTATAAGATGATGAGTAACTGAAGTGATTGACAAAATGGTTGTACAAATTTTAACGCTGCAATAAAAATATATTTACAAAAAAAAAATCAACGGTTACATGGCTAAACACTTATAAGGTCCCAAAGGCGCGACCTATTGGCTATGCCAATGCTTGTTTTGTTAGGCACGGGGAGATTAAGTGATTTTCCCAGAATCACAGGATGTTCTGCGTCATTGCTGAGACTCGAACCCAGTTCCCCAGATTCGAGGTCGACCGCCCTAGCCAAGAGGCCAACTCATCTCCTCATGTTTAGCAGCCTAGGGCTTGAAATCATAAAGTAAATAGTTAATATTCTGCTCGTGCTGAGCGTGTCATTTTTTGGCAGCATGAGGCTTGAATGTAGCAACTAAATAGTTAGTATTTTGTTCTGTAGTAGGGGATCTCTGTGTATAGTCATAATCTAGTGAATAGTCCCGCCCATGTGCGTGGACCCCGGAGCAATCAAAAATAATCTCTTAAATTGTCAAAAAATGCAGAACTGCAAAGACACTTAAGAGAGAGTTTAAAGACAGATAATGCAGCCTATATCCACAGGCTACACTGTCCAGTACTTCAACTAGAAATTCCACCAAACATCCACACAAACAGCACAGCCTGCCCAGTTTCCTCCATAGAGAAACTTGCCTCTACCAGCAAAAGCCTCTGGAATGATAGAGAGGAAGGTATGGACAGACAAGCCCCATAGGCTTCCATTATGTGGCTTGAACAGGATACTGTGCCTTTAAAAGAACTTTCCAGAACTTCTCCCAGTATCCCAGAATGCACAGCAGGTCCCTTTTACTTTCAGTTCTTTTTTCCGGCTCCTGCAAGCAGGACCCTGGAGCATTGAGCTCTCCCTTTTTCAAGGGTTTATTGGAATTTTGTGCACTTTGGTGTTTAAAAAGTGTTTCATTTTGTGTGCTTGGTGTTTTTCTTCACTTCTGTGTATTTGTTCAGGCTTTTAGGGCTTTAAAATGCCTGCTCTCTTCGACAAGTGCCCAGAATGTGGGAGGAAAAAGTCCAAGACGGATCCACACGAAGTCTGCATCCTCTGTCTCCCTACTGCACATGCCCCTTAAGAATGTGACATCTGCCAGACCTTTTCAGCAAGAACCCTGAGGGAAAGGCTGAAAATCAGGTTTCAAGGCCTGGAGGAGAGACGACTGCAGGCTGGGAAAGCTCCCTCTGCCCCTGCTGAGGCCTCTGGGGTTCTTCGTCGTCGACGTCAGCGTAGAGCCATCGACGTCGAAGAAGGAGCGACAGGCGTCGGCGCTCGCCGTCGAGGCGACACCGCCGTCGATAAGACGGTCGGCGTTGAGGGGATCCTCGACGTCAAGGACCTCGAGAAAGCGGTCGGCGTCGAGAAGGAGTCGATGCTCGCCGTCGAGGACCTAACGTTCGACGACGCGGAGGCGGTGTTCGGCATCGAGGAAGACGCGCTCGACGTCGCGGAGGCGGCGGTCGACGCCGGAGTCACGGAGGCGACATTCGACGCCGGAGAAGCGACGCTCGGCGTAGAGAAGAAAGAGATCAGCGTCCCGGGGACTTTTCAACTCCCCTAAGAGGCGCAGAAGGAGTTCTGGCGCCAGAAGTCACGCTGGATCTGGGGGAAGACGCCGGAGACGGCGATCGCCGACTGGACGGGCTGGTTCGCAGTCCCCTCCCCCGAAGAAGTCACCGGGCTCGGTATACTCAGTGGTTTATACACCACCTCGGCCGCAGAAGCCCCATCTCCTATGCCTAAGGAGGATCTTCCCAGCAATCCTCATCTTTCACCTCTTCCGCCTTCAGGACCACCACCACCACCACCTCCTCCTCATGGGCCCGCCCCTCTACCGGAGTTACCTCCTGTTCCTCCGCCGAGGTCGGTGCCTCCCCTCCCTACACGCCGAAGGGGACGCCTAAGCCAAAACCCCAGACTATTCACCGACGTTGTCGGGGTTACCGGAGACAAGGGTGTCACTGATTGATGATCTGGTGTCCTTTCATGATGTCCTGCTGAGAGGTGCAGCAAAATTGGGCATCTAGTTGACGGTGCCCACGCCCAAAACATCGGTAATCTTCGAGACGCTGCACCAGAAACATCTGTCTCGGCCATTACTACCACTGGTACCGGACCTGGAGGACCCTGTCCATGGACCTGTTTCTCACCCCAGCGGTGACTAAGGCGGCCCCCTCGAGACTACAGAAGAAATACCGGGCTCCCGACTCGGATCCGGCTTTTCTAAGGGTGGAACCTCCTCCAGACTCCGTGATGGTGACGGCGGCTCGAAAGCAGCACGCCACCACTCCGTCATCCACAGTCCCACCAGATAAGGAATCTAGATGGCTGGATTCGGCGGGGAGGAAGGTCTGTGGGACGTCGGCGACTTCCATGAAGGCGGCGAGTGCCACGGCCTTGCTGGGACGGTATGACTGAGCCCTCCGGGAATCCCTCCAGCAGTTTGTAGAACACCTGCCTCGTGACAAGAGAGAAGATTTCCAAGAGGTTTTGAATGAAGGGATGTTGGTGGCGAATCAGGTCATCAATGCTGCAGCCGATTCCTCTCTCCTGGCGGCTCATGGTTACTGCCATGGGATTAACCAGCGAAGACACGCCTGGCTCCGCCTCACGTCGCTGAAGCCTGACGCACAACAGAGGGTTGCCAATTTACCATTCTCTGGCGAAACCCTGTTTGGAAAACACGCAGATGACGAAATGGCCTGCATGAAGGCGGAGGCCGAAACACTCACAGCTGTGGGTCTGGAAAAGCCCAAGGATACCAAGAAATCTTACCGCCCGTTCCAGAGACGGTTCGGTGGACAGGGCAGAGGGCGTGGCCAGGCTTCGGGACAGCAGCAGCAACAACAGCAGCAGTTCCGAGGACAATTCCAGAAGCGCCAGAAAGGCAGAGGCGGCCAGCAGTCGACGACAGCCACCAAAGACCCGGCCGGGTCTAGGCCCTGAGCGCTTACTTCCCCTGCATCTGTTACCCACTCCGGTGGGGGGAAGCGTTCAATTTTGTCTGGCAGAGTGGAGAAAAATTACTCTGGACAAGTGGGTGCTGAATATTGTTTGCAATGGATACAGTCTTCGGTTCACCAGCCCGCCTCCATCAATTCCCCCGGTCAGCACGCAGTGTCAGCTGCGCGAGCGCCAGGCGGAGACCGATATCCTGTTAAGGAAAAGGGCGCTAGAAGACGTACCTCTGTCTCAAAGAGGAAGAGGTCTGTACTTCCGGTTCTTCCTGGTTCGCAAGAAGGACAAGAACGAGTTCAGGCCCATTCTGGACTTGCGACAGGCAAACAAGTGGATTCGCAGAGAGAAGTTTTGCATGATTTATCCTCAGTTGCAACAGGGAGACTGGCTATGTGCTAAGAACCTACAGGATGCGTACTTCCATGTGCCCATTGCACACAAACACAGGAAGTTCTTGCGATTCCAAGTCTGCACCAATCATTATCAGTACACAGTACTGCCATTCGGACTGAAGTCTGCGCCAAGAACGTTCTGGAAGTGCATGGCAGTGGTAGCAGCACACCTAAGGAAGAACAAGGTGTTTGTCTACCCGTACCTGGACGATTGGTTGATCAAGGCCTCCTCCTTCTCGGAAGCTCAAGCACACTTCCAGAAGACGTGCGTTCTCTTGAATAAGCTGGGGTTGCACATCAAATGTCCAAGTCTGTCCCGACTCCGGTCCAGTGCATTCAGTACTTGGCAGCCTCCATCAATACGCTGTCAGCAAGCGTGTCTCCTTCGGAGGAGCGACGATTATCACTCCTTCGGAAGGCTCAGGCTCTTATGACCACTCGATCTACAACAGTGAGCACGGTGTCTTCTCTACTGGGATCGATGGCCTCTTGTATCTTCCTAACACCACACGCACGACTGCACATGAGACCGTTGCAGGAGTGCTTGGAGGATTAGTGGGATCAGAGCAGAGGTTCTTGGGACGACAAGATACGGCTGTCTCTACGTGCTCTTCAGTCTCTGAAGTGGTGGTGTTCAGCGGAGAATCTCCTGAGAGGGGTTCCCTTCCACAAGGACATTCCCACTCAGACTATCGTGACGGATGCTTCTCTCCACGGTTGGGGGGCGCACTCCCGAGACTTACAGATTCAAGAAACGTGGTCCCCCATGGAGTCCACGTATCACATCAATTTCCTGGAACTCACAGCTGTTCACTTGGCACTGAAGGCCTTTCATCCGTACTTTCAGACCAACTCTCTGCTTGTACAGACGGACAATGCGACCACGATGTATTACCTCAACAAGCAGGGGGGCTCGAGATCACGCACCCTGTCGCAGGAGGCGCAGGCGATCTGGCACTGGCTTCTGGCCAGAGGACTGACGATAACGGCTACCCATCTACCAGGTGTGCAGAATGTTCAGGCGGACGCACTGAGCAGACTGATTCAGGAAAACCACGAATGGGTGATAAACGACGAAGTACTAGGAGAAGTCTTCGCAAGGGGGGGACTCCAGACGTAGATCTGTTCGCCACCGCTGAAAACAGCAAATGACGAGACTTCGCCTCCAGGTACTACCAGCAGGGAACGCTAGGAAATGCGCTATGGATCAACTGGTCGAACAGCTTTCTGTACGCTTTTCCACCCATTCCCCTGATTCCGGCGGTGCTCATCAAGCTGGCCCGGTCCAGGGCGCGGATGATCGTGGCCATTACATCGGCCCGCAGGGTGAGTGAAATTCAGGCGTTGTGTTGCCAAGAACCTTATACTGTATTTCATGCTGCTAAGGTTGTTATGCGTACTCACCCTAAATTTCTTCCTAAGATTATATCCGATTTCCACCTTAACCAGACCATAACTTTACCTACGTTTTTTCAGAATCCTTCATCTCCAGTGGAAAGGTCGTTACATTCCCTGGATGTTAGGAGGGTGTTGAAATTTTATCTGGATAAGACCAAAGATATTCGTAGGTCAGACCAATTGTTTATCAATTATGGATCGGGTCAGGACGGGTCTTGCTACCTGTAAGCAGTCCATCTCTAGGTGGATTGTGTCCTGCATACAGCTGTGTTACCAAAAAGCTAATAAGACTTTAGGGGTTAAACCTAAGGCTCATTCCACCAGGGGCAAAGCTGCTACGACTGCTTTGCTCCGTAATGTTCCAATTGCAGAAATCTGCAAGGCGGCCACTTGGAAGTCGGTCCATACCTTTGTTAAGCATTACTGCCAGGGCAGACGCTCAGGTTGGGCAGGCTTCGCTGCGAAATCTGTTCGCACAATAGTGGTGTTAATTCTTGTTCTCCACCGCTGCTTTTGTGTGGGGTTGGGCTTGCGATTCTACTCACTAGATTATGACTATACACAGAGATCCCCTACTACAGAAGGAGTAGTTTCTGTCCTGTAACTCCAGTTCTGTAGTAGGGGTATCTCTGTTATAGTCATAAGCGCCTGCCCTCCTCTCCGGTGGAGAAAGATATTCATGTGAGGAATGCTACAGGTCTGGCGTGTTACGCCTTCAAAAAGAACTGAAAGTAAAAGGGACCTGCTGTGCATTCTGGGATACTGGGAGAAGTTCTGGAACGTTCTCTTAAAGGCACAGTATCCTGTTTAAGCCACATAATGGCAGCCTATGAGGCTTGTCTGTCCATACCTTCCTCTCTATCATTCCAGAGGCTTTTGCTGGTAGAGGCAAGTTTCTCTATGGAGGAAACTGGGCAGGCTGTGCTGTTTGTGTGGATTTTTGGTGGAATTTCTAGTTGAAGTACTGGACAGTGTAGCCTGTGGATATAGGCTGCATTATCTGTCTTTAAATTCTCTCTTAAGTGTCTTTGCAGTTCTGCATTTTTTGACAATTTAAGAGATTATTTTTGATGGCTCTGGGGTCCACGCACATGGGCGGGACTATTCACTAGATTATGACTATAACTGAGATACCCCTACTACAGAATTGGAGTTACAGAACAGAAACTACTCCTTCGCACTGAGTGTTTGAGAAAACGATGGGCCTCTACCTTGTGGCGACTCACCCTGTCGTTATCGGGTGTCTGAGACACCTGGGCCCTGCTCCTGACAGCCAGAAAGAGAGAGAGAGAACCTCACTGTATAGGCGCATCACCTAGCTTTTTTAAATTTGATTACAGACCTGCTGCATGCAGGCGTCAGGCTGTGCAATTTAGTGTACAGACCCATGGGACATCGGCATCTGGGCTTCCAGGTGCTACCTGTCAGAGCATTCACTGCTTGAAACTGACTGCAGCGCTCCTACGCTAGCCATCGAGGCATGTGCTTTCGAAGTGTGTCCTCTAGACAGTTTTCTTGCACTCCCCACCTATGCGATTGAGTCTTCGAGGAGGGGTGCAAGGCTCCCGCCACCCCAATTAAACCAGCTGTGAAGTGGCTCACCGCAGGTAAGCAAAAACAAACAGGCTCAATAAATTAAGAGCCGATTTACCAGAAAAACTATTTCTAAGCAATAAATCACTCAAAACAGTGACAAGGAAAACATGTGTCCTTTACTGCTGGAAGCAGGAAAAGAAAGAGTAAGTTATTCAGGGGGAGCCGCCCTTTTTGGACATCGTGGACTGTTTATTGGTGGATTGTGTTTTGAACCTTTACCATGTGTATCATGGGAAAAATAGTTTTGAGATGTTTAGTTGAAAGCTGCCCGAAAAGAAATGAAGCAGAGCATAATCCACACTTCCAGTCCTGACATAGAATTCCATTTCAAACGAATCAGTCAAAATAAAGTCAATTTTAATCATCTCCAACACATGGAATGAAACACTTGAGCCAAAGTTCGAGGTTTCAGAAAAATTGTGCAGAACCTCACAAGGCTCAGAGACTGAGTATATGTATAGATGAGAACTCTGGGTTGTTCTCAAGTTTAGATGGAACGCAGCTTCAGGATAGAGCGCACTCAACACCAGCGATACTCTAAATTTACGTACCTCAAATGTCTGCTTTTCTATCAAAGTCTTTACCTATGAGGAGCTCTAATAAGAGTGAAACATGTGTCAGGGGTTGCTTTTATTCATTTACAGCTCAGCAAGGATAGCACTGTGCTATTCCTATGCTCAAAAACTTTGCGGTAGAAATGGTAAAAGACTTTGTCCCTTTTCATCTCGGCGTGGATCGCACTGTGCTAATCCTACGCATAAAGACTTTGATAGAAAAGCAGAAATGTGAGGTGTGCCAATTTAGAGTGTCGCTGATGTTGAGAGTGCTCTATACTGTAGCTGTTTTCCACCTAAACTTGAGCTCTGGTGGAGATGTGAGCAGCTGCAGCCATGTCACATCAAGCCGATGGTTGTTTGTGACCTTCCCAATGTCCGTCAGAGCAGAAACTGGAAGGACTTGAGCAGACTCACCGTCGCCACCCGCTCCTCCCACCCGCCATCGCTTACCGATTCTCCCTGCTTCCCTAGACTCCAGTTCTTCTCTCTGATTTTGAAGTGCGGTCAGTGGCAATAAGCGGCCAGCCTATTTCCAGAACCTACTGCACACTGCAGCAAAGAAGCAGCAGGCTCCAAAGAGGATAAGCGTAGGATCAGAGCAAGCCAGAGGTGCCGGCATCGGTGCCAGGAGCATAGTGAGCATACAGCCCTTCTCCTATCAGCGCTTGTTTCTCCTGCTTGGGCGTGAGACCCTGGTAGGGGGCCCACGTTCGGGGAGGACACGCGTGTAGCAGAGGCAGCTGAGCTAGAGTACAGTGCAGCTTGCAGCCCAGCGCCTTCCTAGATTTACTTTGCTTTCCTGCCTTCCTGCACTCCTCTACAACACGCACAACAAGCTCTGCAGTGCTGCAAATCAGTTCAGTAGCAGGGGTCCACCCCTGCTTCCAATTGGAAGTGAGTCTCCCCTAGGGCTAGTGGCTGCATGGCAACTATCAAGATAGTAGGCTACAAGGCAACAACAAAAAATTCCAGCTGGTCTCAGGTCACAGTACTGTCTGGCCAATCCTACTGTAAGGGGGAACTACCTGTAAAATATAGCTCACCCTGCAGTTTCACTCCAACTAAATGGAGAAATGCAACATGGTGGGTACAAGGCTACTAGCAATACGGAGGTAAAAAACCCTGGGGCAAATGCGCACCTGTTTACTCCAGCAGAACCTATGCAACCACCCCCAAAGCCCATCGCAACCACCCAGTTACAGTAATGCACTCATGCATTTGATCCCCCAGAAAGAGGTCATAGCCAGCTCTGCCCTTGTGCCTTCTCATCATCTCTAATTACCAAACAACTGCATTTGCTCCAAGCAGCTCAAACATGGCAAAGTTTAGTAAATGGACCTGAAAACGACTAAGGAAACATAACAAGCTGCATAAGAAATCTATTCTAGTAAGCCAGATTTCGGTCTATCCAATTTTTATTAAACATTAAGAAAGCAAGACTACCCCTTTCCCTAAACCAACAGTCTCAGACTACCCCTTTCCCTAAACCAATAGTCTGACTACCCCTTTCCCTAAACCAATAGTCCCAGCATTGCCACCAAATGCTTCAGCCTCTGAGGAATTCTGATTAATCTACCGCTCACAATCCTCCCAAGGAAACAAGGTGCAGCCCGCCATCTGACACTGTTCCAGAGCTTGATACTGTTGAGAGGCAAGCCAGATGCCCCCACCCCCCACGCCCTTAAATGAAGACAGTTATCAGGTGTCATTGATATTATTGGGATTTTCGAATCTTAAACGCACAATCTGTCACCTTAGCAGTGAACAACCTATTACTAAGTATTCCACCAAACCTGGCTCTAATGAAGGAGCGTAGATGAACTCACTCATAAGTCGCCCCCTGACTATCAGCTGGCAGAAAAGTAAGTTGTGAAATACCAATGCGTTTATACTTTATAGGCCAATTCCGTTTCGGCTGTATTATGCGCTCTGCCCTCTAATGTAAGTCTGCCCATTCTTTATCGCTAGAGTGTCCGCCCCAGCTCTTCTTCCCATCGGAGCTGTCCCTTGGTTCGTCCCCCCTCTATCCGGGTTGAGAGCATGGAATATAGCCCAGAGATAAGACGTTTATCATCGGTTTTGCATACTAGCGATTTTTCAAAGATCGTGAGTGGTCTTGAAGCCTCTAAATGGTATTCTGGGGAGGTGACCCAGTGATGTACTTGAAAGTAGGGGGACACATCCATCTGTGAGAGGTCATATTCCTGTCTTAGTTGCTCAAACTTTATTATTCCAGTGGGGTCAAAAAGAGATCCGACCCGTTTACACCCATTTTTCCTCCATCTTTGAAATATTTATGAGTTGCGACCCGGGACGAAGTCAGGGTTATCTACTATTGGGGACATTGGTGAGGGAAAAGTAGTCCAGCCTTTTTTGCAGGCTTCTGCTTCACAAACATTTAGTGTTGATGAGGTTACTTGGGAGGAATATAGGCCCCAAACCCTATATTTGCATGGTAGCCATGCGACCCACCAAATATTCGCCCCACCACCGTTCAATCCATAAAGGACCAGTGTTTTTCAGAGAGAGTGCAATCCCATTCAACAATATAGTGGAAATGTGCTGCTTGGAAGTATATGAACCAAAGAGCCCTACTTCGCCTTCACGCTTGGGTTGTGTTAGTTGAGCGAGCTATAGCCATGGTCTCCCCCTTCCGTCCCTCCCCCTCCCCAGATAAATTTATTAGGGCCTTCGTTGGAGGGCCCATAGGTAACGTTTGGAAGATTTATAAGATTTGTGGTAACCCTGTCATCTTAACAGCCATGATCCGCCCAAACCATGCCAACCTTAGACGTGTCCATCCGTCCAGCACCTTAGTCGAGTAGAGCTGCATAGTTCAGTGCAATAGTTTTTTAGTATTGTTGGAATGAGCAGGATGCCCAGGTAAGGTATGGATTGATCCGCCCAGTGTACCAGGAATTGGCTTTGAAGGCTCAATTCGTGAGTCCGGGGCACAGAGAGAGTCAAAATTTGAGATTTATTTAGGTTGAGCTTAAAGCCTGAGGTTTCCCCGTAGCTCTTCAACTCGGAGATTAAGGCCGGTAACGAGGTCATTGGGCTTGTCAATGATTGTATAACATCGTATGCATATACGCTGATTTTGACAGTGTCTTTACTAAAACAAATGCCCTCAATCCGTGGGTCATCCCCGATTCTTTGTACTAATGGCTCCATGTACAGTGCGAACAGGAGAGGGGACAGTGGACATCCTTGCCTCGAGCAATCAGGAGGGTACCAGACGATGTCCCGTTTACACAGACAGATGCTCTTGGTGGCCTGATATACAACAGACCCATTTTATGAACTGGTCGCCAAACCCAAAATGTCGTAGTGTGTCAAAAAGGTACACCAATCACCCTGTCAAAAGCTTTTTCAGCAGCAATTGACAGGAGCAATGCTTCTTTGCGTGATCTGTGGATGCCGTCCATGAGATGGAAAAGTGATATTGTCCCCTCCCTGTCAATTAGGAATAAAGCCCAATTGGTCTGGGTCTACATGCCCTGCCATCCACAGGTTCAGTCAGGCTGCCAGAATGCTGGTGAAGAGTTTCGCGTCAATATTGAGTAGTGATATGGGTCTATATGATACACATTCGCTGGGGTCTTTTGAGGGCTTGAAGGTTACCAAAATTGAAGCTTCTGCCATAGAATCAGTTAAAGAGCCTGTTTCAAGGAAGGAATTGAACAAACGAGTCAGGAGCTGCACCAGTTCCTGGCCAAGGCCTTTGTAAATCTGTGCTGGTAAGCTATTCGAACCTGGAGCCTTATGTACCTTAAGGTGGGCGATTGCTGAGATCACCTCCTCGATACAAATTGGCTAGTCTAGCTGATGTGCGATTGTTTCTGGGAAGCGAATATCCTGGTGATTGCCGAGGTAAGTATGGGCCTCTGTCTGTGGAGGGTCTAGATCAGAATATAGGGTCTGGTAGAAGATCTTAAAGGTTTCGGCGATTTGTGAGTCTGCATGTACTCCTTCCCCTGTGGGTCACCTAATCGAAGCCATCGCCGCTGCCATCGCTTTGATGCCAAGCCTCTGTGGGAGCATCCACCCGAATCTGTCGCTACTCAAATAGAATTTGTCGAACCCTGAGGAGGGCATATTCAGCCTGGTCCAGATCCAAGCGTTTCTTGGGGAGCCTTTTTTTCTCCAGCTATCTCCATATTCTTGGGGCCCTCTCGATTATGGATAGATTCCATCTCTGTCACCTAGGACTCCAAAGTTTGGTGCTTCTCCTGAGGCATCCTATTCTCTGCTGTCGAGATTGCGATAAATTCACCCCTCATCACTAATTTTAGTGTTTCCCAGACCTCGGTCAGAGAGGTGTTTCCTATATAATTTGTCTGGAGGTATTCCGTCAACTTCGTACTCATATCCGCTAAGACCGATGGGGACTGCAGGAGACTTTCCCACAGTCGCCATCTGGCAGGGTTCGGTTGACCCATATCTGCCTGAAATGTTACTGTGATCATTGCGTGGTATGAAAGGCATCTATGTTCAATGGATGAGTCTATCAGTCTGGGTGTCAGTGCTGTTGGCGCTAAAAAGTGATCGAGACGTGCGTTTGTTTTTTGAGCTGCTGAGCAAAATGTGTATCTTGGGCCCCGGCTGAACCAAATATAGTGAAAGCCATTTTTGCCAACCATCGCTTACCTTCAGCTGAGAAAGCCCCCGATTGCGCCGATCATTGGCATGAACGGTCGTGTCGTTTTATTCACTAAATTGAAATCCCTCCAACCAGGATTGCTGCATCAATTTGCCTTTGCCTTAGAAATAAATATTAGCCGCTTTCCTCCACCCACTAATGGCTGCTACAGTTGGCTTACTCTGCTATGTGTGAGGTCTATTAGAAGCCCCGCATGGTTGTGCTCAGCTGATCTATAACCAGGCCAAGGGGCCTAAGTTGCTACAGCGCGGATTTGTTCCTCCAGGCCTCATCTAATCTGCTACACCGAGGGCACATTAATTTTCAGCAATTGAATGGGTAAGGCCTTATTGTTGTTCAGACTAGGGAGGCCTCGTGCATCAGACCGATTCCGGGCCCCTAAGCTGGATGCCACGAACAGCAGCTGGTTAGTAAGCACCGGAGGGGAGGCCCATTAGCTCTTCTAGTGGCCCAGATAGTTTTCAGCATCTAAATAAAGGCCCTCCGCTAGTACCTATGCAGAGAGGGCAGGCATCAACATGATAGTTTGCTGCTCGAGCCTCACACGTCCGGAAGGGCGGCTCGTAGCTGCGACAGTGACTGTGGTGGGGAGAGACTCTTTGGGTGCGCCTGTATGGCCTCACAGGTCAGCCCGCTACCTCCCCCGCCCCCTCTGTTGTGCCAGAGGTGGGGCCCAGGGGCGGATTGGCAATTCGGGCATCGGCCGAAGGGCTGATGTCTCAGTGCCCTCTATGGGCCGTTTTTTTCCCTCCTTTCCAAGTCCACAGAGATTGGACTAGGAAATGGGAGAAACAAGCAATTGCAATGCAATAGGTCTCGCATTAGGTAAGTTTGAGCCACTGGTATTGTAAATGACAATTTTTTTATTTGTGTTGGTTTTGAATATAGCGAAATTAATAGCTTTGTCATTTACAATGCCAATAGCTATAAATTTCGCAAATGTGACACCTATAGCATTTGTAATGCAATATGTGTTGTATTTACGTGACTTAGATGTATTGATAGTACAAATAACAATGGCTTTTATTTTTAAAAAATAAGTAATACTTAAATAAAAGTTATTGTAATTTATAACGGCAATAGCTTAAACTTTTGTAAATAACATTTGTGAAGATTATGTTCAGTGTATTTTATTGTGACGAAAATCCAAGAACAGAAGTGAAATATTAACATCTTTTTGCGATATTTGTAATAAAGCTTGAAACATTGAGAGAACATATTTGAACCAGTTGCTGAATGGTTGCACAGATTGATGCTGTGGTGGCGCCAAGTGATGCTGTGGCGTTCAGTGATGCTGTGGGGATGCAATAGATAGATAGAGTGAGTGCGATAGATAGAGTGAGTGCGATAGATAGAGTGAGTGCGATAGATAGAGTGAGTGCGATAGATAGAGTGAGTGCGATAGATAGAGTGAGTGCGATAGATAGAGTGAGTGCGATAGATAGAGTGAGTGCGATAGATAGAGTGAGTGCGATAGATAGAGTGAGTGCGATAGATAGAGTGAGTGCGATAGATAGAGTGAGTGCGATAGATAGAGTGAGTGCGATAGATAGAGTGAGTGCGATAGATAGAGTGAGTGCGATAGATAGAGTGAGTGCGATAGAGTGAGTGCGATAGAGTGAGTGCGATAGAGTGAGTGCGATAGAGTGAGTGCGATAGATAGAGTGAGTGCGATAGATAGAGTGAGTGCGATAGATAGAGTGAGTGCGATAGATAGAGTGAGTGCGATAGATAGAGTGAGGGCGATAGATAGAGTGAGGGCGATAGATAGAGTGAGGGCGATAGATAGAGTGAGGGCGATAGATAGAGTGAGGGCGATAGATAGAGTGAGGGCGATAGATAGAGTGAGGGCGATAGATAGAGTGAGGGCGATAGATAGAGTGAGGGCGATAGATAGAGTGAGGGCGATAGATAGAGTGAGGGCGATAGATAGAGTGAGGGCGATAGATAGAGTGAGGGCGATAGATAGAGTGAGGGCGATAGATAGAGTGAGGGCGATAGATAGAGTGAGGGCGATAGATAGAGTGAGGGCGATAGATAGAGTGAGTGCGATAGATAGAGTGAGTGCGATAGATAGAGTGAGTGCGATAGATAGAGTGAGTGCGATAGATAGAGTGAGTGCGATAGATAGTGAGTGAGGGCGATAGATAGTGAGTGAGGGCGATAGATAGTGAGTGAGGGCGATAGATAGTGAGTGAGGGCGATAGATAGTGAGTGAGGGCGATAGTGAGTGAGGGCGATAGATAGTGAGTGAGGGCGATAGATAGTGAGTGAGGGCGATAGATAGTGAGTGAGGGCGATAGATAGTGAGTGAGGGCGATAGATAGTGAGTGAGGGCGATAGATAGTGAGTGAGGGCGATAGATAGTGAGTGAGGGCGATAGATAGTGAGTGAGGGCGATAGATAGTGAGTGAGGGCGATAGATAGTGAGTGAGGGCGATAGATAGTGAGTGAGGGCGATAGATAGTGAGTGAGGGCGATAGATAGTGAGTGAGGGCGATAGATAGTGAGTGAGGGCGATAGATAGTGAGTGAGGGCGATAGATAGTGAGTGAGGGCGATAGATAGTGAGTGAGGGCGATAGATAGTGAGTGAGGGCGATAGATAGTGAGTGAGGGCGATAGATAGTGAGTGAGGGCGATAGATAGTGAGTGAGGGCGATAGATAGTGAGTGAGGGCGATAGATAGTGAGTGAGGGCGATAGATAGTGAGTGAGGGCGATAGATAGTGAGTGAGGGCGATAGATAGTGAGTGAGGGCGATAGATAGTGAGTGAGGGCGATAGATAGTGAGTGAGGGCGATAGATAGTGAGTGAGGGCGATAGATAGTGAGTGAGTGCGATAGATAGAGTGAGTGCGATAGATAGAGTGAGTGCGATAGATAGAGTGAGTGCGATAGATAGAGTGAGTGCGATAGATAGAGTGAGTGCGATAGATAGAGTGAGTGCGATAGAGTGAGTGCGATAGAGTGAGTGCGATAGAGTGAGTGCGATAGAGTGAGTGCGATAGATAGAGTGAGTGCGATAGATAGAGTGAGTGCGATAGATAGAGTGAGTGCGATAGATAGAGTGAGTGCGATAGATAGAGTGAGGGCGATAGATAGAGTGAGGGCGATAGATAGAGTGAGGGCGATAGATAGAGTGAGGGCGATAGATAGAGTGAGGGCGATAGATAGAGTGAGGGCGATAGATAGAGTGAGGGCGATAGATAGAGTGAGGGCGATAGATAGAGTGAGGGCGATAGATAGAGTGAGGGCGATAGATAGAGTGAGGGCGATAGATAGAGTGAGGGCGATAGATAGAGTGAGGGCGATAGATAGAGTGAGGGCGATAGATAGAGTGAGGGCGATAGATAGAGTGAGGGCGATAGATAGAGTGAGGGCGATAGATAGAGTGAGTGCGATAGATAGAGTGAGTGCGATAGATAGAGTGAGTGCGATAGATAGAGTGAGTGCGATAGATAGAGTGAGTGCGATAGATAGTGAGTGAGGGCGATAGATAGTGAGTGAGGGCGATAGATAGTGAGTGAGGGCGATAGATAGTGAGTGAGGGCGATAGATAGTGAGTGAGGGCGATAGTGAGTGAGGGCGATAGATAGTGAGTGAGGGCGATAGATAGTGAGTGAGGGCGATAGATAGTGAGTGAGGGCGATAGATAGTGAGTGAGGGCGATAGATAGTGAGTGAGGGCGATAGATAGTGAGTGAGGGCGATAGATAGTGAGTGAGGGCGATAGATAGTGAGTGAGGGCGATAGATAGTGAGTGAGGGCGATAGATAGTGAGTGAGGGCGATAGATAGTGAGTGAGGGCGATAGATAGTGAGTGAGGGCGATAGATAGTGAGTGAGGGCGATAGATAGTGAGTGAGGGCGATAGATAGTGAGTGAGGGCGATAGATAGTGAGTGAGGGCGATAGATAGTGAGTGAGGGCGATAGATAGTGAGTGAGGGCGATAGATAGTGAGTGAGGGCGATAGATAGTGAGTGAGGGCGATAGATAGTGAGTGAGGGCGATAGATAGTGAGTGAGGGCGATAGATAGTGAGTGAGGGCGATAGAGTAATTATGTGGCGTGTAATTATGTGGCAGTGAGTGGTATTGTTTGGCGTGTATGTTGCATTGAGTGCAGTGTAATTATGTAGCATATAATTATGTGGCACTGAGTGGTATTGTGTGGAGTGTGTGTTGCATTCAGTAGAGTGTAATTATGTAGCATGTAATTATGTGGCACTGAGTGGTATTTGGAGTGTATGTTACATTGAGTGCAGTGTAATTATGTGGCACTGAGTGGTATTGTTTGGCGTGTATGTTTCATTGAGTGCAGTGTAATTATGTAGCATATAATTATGTGGCACTGAGTGGTATTGTGTGGAGTGTGTTGCATTCAGTAGAGTGTAATTATGTGGCATGTAATGATGTGGCACTGAGTGGTATTTGGATTGTATGTTGCATTGAGTGCAGTGTAATTATGTGGCGTGTAAGTATGTGGCACTGAGTTGTGTTTGGAGCGTATGTTGCATCGAGTGCAGTGTAATAATGTGGTGTATAACTATGTGGATTGGAGTGGTATTTGGAGTGTATGTTGCATTGAGTAGAGTGTAATTATGTTGCGTGTAATTATGTGGCACTGAGTGGTATTATGAGGTGTGTATGTTGTATTCAGTAGAGTTTAATTGTGTGGCTTGTAATTATGTGGCACTGAGTGGTATTGTGTGGAGTGTGTTGCATTCAGTCAAGTGTAATTGTGTGGCTTGTAATTATGTGGTACTGAGTGGTATTGTGTGGAGTGTGTTGCATTCAGTCGAGTGTAATTATGTGGTGTGTAATTATGTGGCACTGAGTGGTATTTGGAGTGTATGTTGCATTGAGTTCAGTGTAATTATGTGGCATATAACTATGTTGCACTGAGTGGTATTTGGAGTGTATGTTGCATTGAGTGCAGTGTAATTATGTGGCAGTGAGTGGTATTTGGAGTGTATGTTGCATTGAGTGCAGTGTAATTATGTGGCATGTAATGTGGCGTGTAATTATGTAGTACAGAGTGGTATTGTGTGGAGTGTGTCTTGCATTCGGTAGAGTGTAATTATGTGGCACTGAGTGGTATTAGGAGTGCATGTTGCATTGAGTGCACTGTAATTATGTGGCATTAAGTGGTATTTTGAGTGTATGTTGCGTTGAGTGCAGTGTAATTATGTAGCATATAATTATGTGGCACTGAGTGGTATTATGAGGAGTGTATGTTGTATTCAGTAGAGTGTAATTGTGTGGCTTGTAATTATGTGGCACTGAGTGGTATTGTGTGGAGTGTGTTGCATTCAGTAGAGTGTAATTATGTGGTGTGTAATTATGTGGCACTCAGTGGTATTTGGAGAGTATGTTGCATTGAGTGCAATGTAATTATGTAGCATATAATTATGTGGCACTGAGTGGTATTGTGTGGAGTGTGTCTTGCATTCAGTAGAGTGTAATTATGTGGCACTGAGTGGTATTGTGTGGAGTGTGTTGCATTCAGTAGAGTGTAATTATGTGGCATGTAATTATGTGGCACTGAGTGGTATTTGGAGTGTATGTTACATTGAGTGCAGTGTAATTATGTGGCACTGAGTGGCATTTGGATTGTATGTTGCATTGAGTGCAGTGTAATAATGTGGCGTATAACTATGTGGATTGGAGTGGTATTTGGAGTGTATGTTGCATTGAGTAGAGTGTAATTATGTTGCGTGTAATTATGTGGATTGGAGTGGTATTATGAGGTGTGTATGTTGTATTCAGTAGAGTTTAATTGTGTGGCTTGTAATTATGTGGTATTGTGTGGAGTGTGTTGCATTCAGTAGAGTGTAATTATGTGGTGTGTAATTATGTGGCACTGAATGGTATTTGGAGAGTATGTTGCATTGAGTGCAGAGTAATTATGTAGCATATAATTATGTGGCACTGAGTGGAATTGTGTTTTGCTATGCTATGCTTTGTTATGCTATGGTATGTTTTGTTATGCTATGCAAAGTTTTGTTGTGTTTTAATATGCTATGTTTTGCTATGCTATGTTTTGTTATGCTATGTTATGCTATGTTTTGTTATGCTATGCTAAGCTTTGTTATGCTATGCTGTGTTTTGTTAAGCTATGCTATGTTTTGTTGTGTTTTGTTATGCTACGTGTTGTTGTGTTTTGTTATGTTATGTTTTGTTATGCTCTGGTTTGTTTTGCTATCCTATGCTTTTTTTGTTATGCTATGTTTAGTTTTGCTATCCTATGCTTTTTGTTATGCTATGCTATGTTTTGTTATGCTATGTTTTGTTGTGTTTTGCTATGCTTTGTTATGCTATGCTATGTTTTGTTATGCTATGCAATGTTTTGTTGTGTTTTATTATGCTATGCTTTGTTTTGCTATGTTTTGTTATGCTATGTTTTGTTATGCTATGCTAAGCTTTGTTTTGTTATGCTATGTAGTGTTTTGTTATGCTATGTTTTGTTGTGTTATGCTAAGTTATGCTATGTTTTGATATGCTTTGTTATGCTATGTTTTGTTATGTATGCTGTTTTGTTATACTATGCTTTGTGTTTTGCTATGTTTTGTTATGCAATGCTTTGTTATGCTTATGTTTTATCTTATGATATGTTTTGTTGTGTATTATGCTATGTTTTGTTTTGCTATGCTTTATGTTTTGCTATGCTTTGTTATGTTTTGCTATGCTATGTTTTGTTATGCTATGCTTTGCTTTGTAGTGTTTTGCTATGCTATTTCTTGTTTTGTTATGCTGGGTTTGGTTTTGCTATCCTATGTTTTGTTATGCTATGTTTTGCTATGCTATGCTAGATTTTGTTATGCTATGCTGGTGAGGGTGTGTGAGGGTTAGGGGGATGTGAGAGGGTCGTGAGGGTGTGTGAGGGTGAGGGGGTGTGAGGGTGAGGGGGTGTGAGGGCTGTGAGGGTGAGGGGGTGTGTGAGGGGGTGTGAAGGTGAGTGAGGGGGTGTGAAGGTGAGTGAGGGGGTGTGAGGGTGAGTGAGGGGGTGTGAAGGTGAGTGAGGGGGTGTGAAGGTGAGTGAGGGGGTGTGAAGGTGAGTGAGGGGGTGTGAAGGTGAGTTAGGGGATGTGAGGGTGAGAGGGTGAGGGGGTGTGAGGGTGAGGGGGTGTGAGGGTGAGGGGGTGTGAGGGTGAGGGGGTGTGAGGGTGAGGGGGTGTGAGGGTGAGCGAGGCTGAGGGGGTGCGTGGGTGAGGGGGTGCGAGGGTGAGGGGGTGCGAGGGTGAGGGGGTGCGAGGGTGAGGGGGTGAGAGGGTGAGAGGGTGAGGGGGTGCGAGGGTGAGTGGGGTGCGAGGGTGAGTGGGGTGAGGGTGGGTGAGGGGGTTGTGAGGGGGTGAGTTTGTGAGGGTGAGTGAGGGGGTGTGAGGATGAGGGGGTGTGAGGATGAGGGGGTGTGAGGATGAGGGGGTGTGAGGATGAGGGGGTGTGAGGATGAGGGGGTGTGAGGATGAGGGGGTGTGAGGATGAGGGGGTGTGAGGATGAGGGTGAGTGAGGGGGTGTGAGGGTGAGGGGGTGTGAGGGTGAGGGGGTGTGAGGGTGAGGGGGTGTGAGGGTGAGGGGGGTGAGGGTGAAAGGGGGTGTGAGGGTGAGTGAGGGTGTGTGAGGGTGTATGAGGGTGTGTGAGGGTATGTGATGGTGAGGAGGTGTGAGGATGTGAGGGTATGTGATGGTGAGGAGGTGTGACCAGAGACAGACAGAGGCCACTGGAGACAGTCGGAGAGCAGCCTAGACAGGGGAGAGAGAGGGGAGTGGAGAGAGGGGAGTGGAGAGAGGGGAGTGGAGTGGAGAGAGGGGAGTGGAGAGAGGGGAGAGAGCGAGAGGGAAGAGAGGTCTGAGACTGAGATGAGAGCGGAGAGTAAGGGGGAGGTCTGACACACACTGAGACGAGAGTGAGGGAGGTCTGACACTGAGACGAGAGTAAGAGGTCTGACACTGAGACGAGAGTAAGAGGTCTGACACTGAGACGAGAGTGCAGGGACGGTGACAGCAGAGTGCGCTCTGACTCAGAGGTGACAGGCAGGTGAGTGCGCCGGAGGTCGAGTCTCCGGCGATGGTCGGGGTCCGAGATGAGACAGAGGCCGAGACTCAGCAGTGCTGCGCTCCACTGCTCAGCATCAGATTCACTCCCCCCTCCCTCTACTCGTGCGCTTCACACAATGGGACATTACCGCAGCGCTAGAATACACTGCAGGAAGGCGCTTGTCCCCACGCAGGCCAGGGAGCGGTGACTCGTGTACTATACAGCGCACTGTGCACGTCACGGGGACACACCACTGAATCACACAGTGAATGCAGGCACACTCCCTCCCGCCCCTGGGAGCCCCCCCTCCCCCCCCCATTATTCCTAAGAGTCTAATTAAGTGCTAATATGTACTGATGGGAGGTGGGGGGCATGGGCTTGTGAATTACATATTTGTGTGTGCCCTACAAAGATTCGGATTAAAAAAATAAAGAAATATTTTAAAGAAAGGGGGGGGTGGAGTACAGTGTGTGAATGGAGTAAAGGACAGATGGGAGAAAGATGGAAATGGAAGAAAAGAAAGTCATACGGGTGAAAACAAAGGTGAGGCAGGGAAAGGGAGAAAAAGAGGAGGTTTTGTGCCAGAGCGAGGAGAAAATGTGGTAAGAGCAAAATGAGAAAACAAAGACAGTCTGTTGAAGGAACAGACAGGGATGTCAAGAGAAATAAGACAAATGAAAGAGGTAGCAAACAGAAATGTGAAGAGTGAGAGGAAGGAGAAAACAATACCAGGGCGGGATGACGAGCAAAATAGGGATACGAGGTTGGGGATTAGGGAAAAAATAAAATAGCAAGCGAGGGCACAAGAGAAAGAACGAAAGAGGAGACAGGGTGAAAGAGGGAAATCACGCCCCGTGAGATCTAAAAAAAGAGAACACATCAACTGTGACAAGCTCTTGGCATTGCTGTGGGGAGGGGGAAGGATAAATGCGAGTCACGGCCGCCATGGCGTGAAGTGTGAAGCAGTGGGCGGGGAACCAGAGCCCTTTGAAGCTGCTGGGCAGAAATGCGAGTCACGGAAATGTGAACCAGTGGGCGGGGAGGCAGGAGCAAATGGTAAGGGGAGCCTTTGAAGAGCAAGGCAGGGGGATGGAAGCGCGGTCACGAGCACGTGCACTTCTACAAATCCGGATCGTAAAAAGTCAGCTTTGTGGTTTGGCTGCAAAAGGTCTCTCTACGAGACCTAAAAAACGGCCCACAGAGGGCATGGAGACAGACAGAGAAATGAAAGCAGCCTCGCTGTGTGGCCGTACAGCGATTATCAGCTGTGGCCTCTCCTTCACCCCCTGCCCTGCCAAGCAATCACGCTGAGGCTGGGCTGGGGAGGGGTGATTGTTTGCAAGAATCGGCCTCCCTGGGGGCCAGGTGTTGCTCAGGCCTTTGAGCTATTTTCACCTCGGGCCCCCTGGAGGCCCACAAACACCTCGCCCACAGCCCTTCACATTCAGGGCATAGTGGGCGAGGACAAATGGGTCTCGCTGTGGGGGCCAGGTGATGTTTGGAACTCGCACCATCTTCACCTCAGCCTCCCCCTGGCTACCGTGGATGACCAATCAGCTGTGTTTTGTGCTCCCCTGCCAGGACATTGCCCCGAGGCCTGTAGGGCTGGGGAGGGCTGATTAATTTACTAATTGCAGGGGCCTTACCTCTGCTGTTTATGTGCTCCTGAGCTGAAGGTCTGGGAAGGGCTAAATAGATTAGTAATAGCAGGGGCTTTGCTGCTTTTCAGGTGCTCTTGCCTGGAGGGCTCGAATAATTTTGTGACAGAAAGGGGCCTTGCTGTTTTTTTTAGTTGCTCAGCATGTAGGCCATTGTCACCTTGACCCTGTGTCCTGCACAAGAACAGTATCCTCCCACTTTCATTCCTTGTCTGTGCAAATGGTGTTTGCAGAAAGGGCACGCCCCTTGAATGTGGGCCACGCCCCTTGAATGTGGGCCACGCCCCTTGAATGTGGGCCACGCCCCTTGAATGTGGGCCACGCCCCTTAAATGTGGGCCGCGCCTCATTAATGTGGGCCACTTTTTTCGTCAATGCCCGGGCCAAATTGTGATCCCAATCCGACCCTGGCACTGGGGCCCTCCTGGTTTGACCTTCCAGGACCCTAATCTGAAGTTATTTGGCCTTGGAGCACCAGAAATTGGCCGCAGACGTATTCGGAGCTCTCTTCGGTCCTACTTCTTTGGTCTGGGACCTGCTGACCACAGATGCTGTTTTGGTCCACCCACCCCACACACACCCTCTCGGGCCCAGTCTCTCACAGCAAGATCGAGCTTGTCGTGGGTCTTGAGGGGCCAGGGGAGCGCTCCCGGCTTCCGTCATTGGCGTGCAAGAGGAGGCTGTCGAAGTTGTGCTCTGCCGCAGGTGCTGCTCAGCCTGCCTGCTCCCCTCTGCTGCGCTCGCCGCCGGGCCAAGAGACTTCGCTCTGGGCGTAGCTTCCGTGCTTCTGCGTGCTGACTTTCTTCTCCCTGCTCGCCTCTGCCCGCTATCTCGGCTGTTGCTCGGCGTGGTCCTTCTCGCTGCCGCCGGAGGTCTACCGCTTTACTGTCTCCGCTGCCCCATCTCTCCCCCCTTCCGTCAGGGCCTTCAAGGGTCTCCGCCATGCTGTACGATTAGTCGCAGGCAGGCACCTCTGCTACACAACGCAGGCCGAGGCTCAGGCGCTCCGCCTACCTCAGCCTCTGCACTCGCCCAGGCCTTGCTTTCTCAGTTGTGGGCTTTTGGTGCCAGCATCCTACTCACCAGCACCAACGGGGCTCCAATGTCAGATCAGCCGCTTTTCCCACCGGTGATAACTCGTGGGTAGTTTCTATTATGTTAAAATCCGGCGGGTCACAGAGACTCAAAAACACGTCCTATCCGACCTTCATCTTGGTCACGCCCCCTGCATGATATTTTAAACTGGGTCAACCTCATCATGCTATTTCAATTAATTCCAGACTTGAAACTCATGAAATCCACTGATATTCTATCAATAGAGTTTCTATAACCCCGCTGGAACCACGGACTGGAACCTACCTTGGTTACCTTCACCTCTCACTCACGAGTGGGAGCAGTCTTGGCAAAAGCAGCTTTGCTAGAAGGCTGGGGAATTTCTCCCAAAAGAGTGAAAGCAATAGGATACTCAGACATGCTCACTCGTCAGGGGAATCCTTCCACATACTCAGTTAAATTTTTTTTCTTCAATCAGATCAAGCCCCTAAAGACCCAGAAAATAACCTCGATGACTTGAACTGGCTGCTAAATGCCCTCCTGACTAAAAATAGCTGCTGACAATTTGATTAGAGCCCCAACAGCCTACATACACTCAAGGCAAAGCAGATCAAAATGTTTATGGAACATTCACAATGTCACACACAAACTTGGAGATAACTCTGGAGAACCATGGTTACAGGTATGTAACTTGTTTCTTTCCTGGTCTGAAGGCAATCCTGTGTCTGTGGTTACCCCTCAAGCATGCTGCATTGCACTGCTGACCCATTTTTTGGTTGAGCCTGGGCAGCACATGCTTTGCTCTGGATGCTGTATTCAGGTAGGGATTTGAAGCTCCTCCCACTTTCCGCCCATATTTTTCATTAACTTGTCATTGTCCACTATAAACTGTAGCTGTTCATTGGTCAAGAGACTTAGTAGTCCTTCCTTAGTACCGCCTTGTCTCATTTGTAACCTCCCATGGCGACACCCCCTGTTACGTGTGTTACTCGGTAGGCTTTAATTATAGCCTCCAAGCACTATTTTCTCAAAAAGCTTTGTCCTGCCTGCTATTGCAGGCAGGACAAGCTCTCTCCTAACACTTAAAAAAAAAAAAAATATATATATATATAGCACAGGCACCGAACCGTTCCCAATGCAATAGGTCTCGCATTTGCGAGAGCTTATGCTATTGGTATTGTAAATGACAATGCCTTTTATTTATCTGTTTTAAAAACACAAATAAAATGCGTTCTCATCTACAATGCAAATAGCTCAAACTCTTGTAAAAGCAAGACCTATTGCATTGCAAATACTTGGTAATATTGTGCTCAAGCGTTTAAGATTAAAAGTGTGTCTTTCGCTCTCCACCATTGTGGTTTGATAATTGCTCATATAGTATAAAGCTAACCATTTGAGCAATGTAAATTCTATATATTGACTCCATCATTGCTTTTTCAATTAAAACGCACAATGATACGGTTTCAGAAGTAGCATTGATTACATGCTAAAATAACGGTTGAAACATTGACAAAAACACTCGTGTACGTCCATGTTATAGAAGTGCTACCTCACTTGTGAGGTTATAACTTAAGCAAGTGTGTTACTGTTCCTTAAAATGTAAATCCTCGTTTTCTTTAACATCTGACTTATGTGCTCTGCTTCTTTCAGATTAAAGCTCTGCGTGAGTGCCCAGGATACCCCATTGGTAAAAGTGAATGGAGCACTCTGGGAAGCTATGAAGTCCTGTTCTGAGAGCGAGGTATCACTTCATTTTTTCTTCTCTGTAAATGTACATCCTTTTAGAGTGGACAATGTGCGTTCATGCATCGGAACCGGAGTTATTTTAATAATTGAGTGCTGCACAGTGGGAAGGAGCTCCTTGCTTGATTATGTCTGACAGTGTTATCCTGGGTGTCTATTAAATTTTGTTAATCCTATTTTCCGATTATTTTTTTTGTTGGTCATAATTTTATTTCGTGTCATAATATTTTGACACTTAAGTTTTTGTAAAGGTCCAGATACTGATTTTTTTGTTGACTTCGTTATTTTCGTAAATTAACAACAGGTTGCAGTTGTGAGTGCTCCTACCATGGTATCACCAACATTTTTTAAAATTCTAGTGATATGTTTAGTTAGTGACACTATTTAAACATTATTTTTCGAGTTGGGAAATGGTTCTAATTTATATGTACGCTTTGTCTGTTTTGAGTAGCAGCACAAAAGCGCATCCATAACCTAGTAGGAAAAAGTCATACGTTTTGTAGTCTTCATAATAAAGTGTTATGTTGTCCCCTGCACTTAATCTGCCATCTAATCCCACTTCCTCCCTTGTAGCCATTATGAAAGATGGCGTCAAAATTTTGCATTCTTGAAAAATGAAGACTACTCAAAATACCGGGGAAAATTTAATTTCCCAAAGTTTATAACTTAATTACAATATTCATAAAATCAAATCTAAACAGTGGCAAAATTAAATGTTACCTGACTTAATTATTTATGATTCGAGACATCTGAAATGGCATAAATTGACTGAGCACAGTTCACTTTATCCCTCCATGTGGTGTCATTTGTGCCAGAAGTGACGTGCACAGTGGCTATATAGGCGTCACCCCAGTGTGCTGACGTCAGTTTTTTTTTTTACTTTCCGTGACAGTCAGGGCATATTCTGGAAGAGCCCCTGAATCTTTTACTACCTTTATTCGACGTTTTGTCTGAGTGTTTTGAGGTTTTTACTCCTGGTTGTTCAGGTGTCAAAAGGCCGGCTTCAAGCCCTGCAGCTCATATCCCCACTTGATGTCAGAGACCGACCCGCACCTTGTATGCCTCTGGTGCCTCGATTGCAGCCATGATCCAAAGGCCTGCTCCGAATGCCACGCCATTCACCTGAGGGCCTTGAGGGCGCGATCCCTGAAGCTCCTGGAGGCTTGAAGTGCAACACCACGACGATCCAGATCCGATTTAAGAGAAAGGTCCCTGAGCGGTCGTGGTGTCCAAGAAGCTTGTCGCACTCTTAAGTCCTCGGGTCATTCGGGTAAGTCCTGCCACAAGAAGAAGAAATTGTTGTTGAAGCGAGCTTCGACTTTACCTCAGCTGGGGGTCAGCCAGACAGGGGAGTGTCATGCGAGGCCTTGATCTGCGGTTGAGCCAGAGCCTGGGCCGACTCCATGCCTTTTCGAGTTTAGGAACGTCCCCCCTGCCCAGTTGAGAGAGTTTTATGAGGCTATGCACCTCCTATTTGGGTGGCCTGTGCCCTCGGGTGCGACTTTGGGCCCCACAGATTTAAGAGTGGCCCCTGTTAGGTCCACACCTGCAGCTCCAGCGCCAGTCGGGGACCAATGGGTCCATAAATTGATCCAGATCGGCACCAGTCATGCCATGTCGACCTTCCCCAGTGCCAAGGCCGGCGCTCCCGGTACTGCCATCCCTATTACATCCCCAACTCTGGCACAAAGCTGAAGGGCCATCGCCCAACTCCAGAGCTTACTGGAGACATGCCTTCCAGGCTGGAACCGGAGCCCTATTCCTATGGGCTAGTGCTTGGGGAGGCGTGGGAGGGGTCTCTGGACCGTGAAGAATATCGGCCTTATGACTACGTGGTGTGAGGATCTGGGTGAACTATGGTCCTGAACCTTAGCTTGCCCTTTGTGGCAGTCAAAACTAATGTCCTGACGTAAGTACTTCAGCTGGGGGTGTCCCCTTCAGTACTGCTTCTTCCATTTAACAAAGCTCTTACTGATGTCCTGCTTGGGACTTGGTCCAAGCCCAACACATTGGCTCCTGTGAACAGGACAATTTCCAGCCTTGACCCCCGCCCCTCCAGGGGACACCAAATTCCTCGCGGAACACCCATAATCCGAAGAGCTTGGTGGTCCAAGCCTTCACTTGACAAGTAAATCCTGCCACATTCCCATCCCCACCATTGGATCGGAAATCCAAGGGGCTGTAACATTTTGGCAACAAAATGTTTTCTTCCACCAGCTGGCATTGTGGTCTATGAAGACTGCTTGCTTTTGGACACCTATTCCCATGCTCTCTGGGAAACTGTTGTGCAGGTGCTGCATACGTTCCCGAAGGAGGCCCGAGCTGCACTCTCCCAGGCTGTTGCCTGCGGTAGGATGCACATTTACCATCATGGGCACCCAGTTGGTGGCAGGATTCGCCTATGCCTGCCCCACTGGCAGTCCATAAAATCGGACAGGTTAGTTTTGCAGATTGACCAAAAGGGCTACTCCCTTCCCTTCAAGACGACCACTTACTCCATGCCACCTACTTATGACAGGCTAATTGAGGACCAAATATTCCTCATCAACCAAGAAGTGACAGCTCTTTTTGCCAAAGAAGCCATAGAGAGAGTATTGACATCTGAAGCGTGTCGTGGTTGCTGTTCTCGCTACTTTCTGATGCCCAAGAAGGACAGAAGCCTTATTCCTATCCTCGACCTCCCCTCTCTATTTCTTTCTCAAGAAGGAGGAGTTCAAAATGTTCACTCTTGCTCGTGTCCTGTCTGCCCTGGAATAAGGAGACTAGATGGTAGTGTTGGTCTCGCATGACTCATATTTTCACATTCCCATTCTGTCTGCCCACAGGCGTTACCTGCAGTTCACGGAGGGCACCTGTGAGAAAAAATGGGGTTCTGTTGCAGTACCCCCCACTTTGTGCCTGGCTTTTCGTGGAACTTTAACTGGGTCCCTGCTGTGCAGCTTCCCAGTACCAGTTTTCTTTCCCTAAAAACATGGCCAGAATTGGTACTTCTGGCCCCTGTAAGTCCCTAGTAAGTGGTGCCTGGAGCCTGAAAAGCGTGCGCTGGGACCTCCTCACTAGGACCATGCCACTGCAGCTTGCATGACCCTGTGAGGTGAAAAGTGACCAAGTCGAATGGCACACTGCCTGTGTGCCATGCCAGCTAGCACTGCCTAGGATATAGGAAAGTCAACCCCTAACAGGTCTTACCAGCCCTAAGGCAGGGTGCAATCTATCCCAGGTGTGGACATATCTGCATGAGCAGATATGCCCCTACAGCATTGGGGTCTATTCTTTAATATTGTTAGTTCCAGGGAAGCCATCAAGAGTACATGGGCTGGGAACTTGACAACTCGAGCTCCACAGAGCTATGATGGCTTCACTGAACCCAGGAGTGTTTGGTACCAAACAGCTCCTTGAAATAAATTCACTTTGATGCCAGTGTGAGATGTATTAAAACATGGTCAAAGGGCACCTCAGAGGTGCCCCCTGAATACCTGCCAGCCCTGGTGTGGTCTCTGACCAGCTGTAGGCAGCCAGCCACCACCAAACATGTTTCTGGACCCCTAGGCAGAGGCCCCTGCTCTCTGAAACCAGAAACAATGCACTTCCTGGGCAGAGGGTTCAAAGCTCCTCCCCCAGGATGGCCCAGGGGGACCCCTCCAATCAGGGATAGGTCTATGCCCCCTGCCACAGAAGGGTGGCATACTAGGGGTGTAGTCACCCCAGGTAAGGTGCCCATTGGCCCTACCTGCTACTTCCCTAAAACGCCTCCTAAATTTTGTATTTAGTTGGCTCCCCCAGACCTGACCCTCAGATCTGCATTGACTTAAGAGAGACGCCACCCTGCAGCAGAAGACAGCTGCCTTGGCCCAGCCCTACTGACCTGTCTCCAGCTTCAACAACTCTGCTACCTGTTTTGCAACAACGACCTCCAAAACCCCTGGGAGGACTGTTGCCTTTAATAAAGGCTCCAATCCCCTGAGGACAGCAGACCTGTCTAGAAGAAACAGACTCCAAAGACCCTGGGTCCCGGTAGATCTGCGTCCCTAGCCCACTCTGCTCCAGACGCACACAGCCCGATCCTGAGTGGCTTACCTGGGCAGGGAAGTCTCCCTGGGGATCCTGACCTCGTGTCCAGTATTGGCTGACCTCCTCTTCCCTCGACGACGGCGCCTGCAGTGTGAATCCAGACGCCCCCCCCGACTGGGACCGGCAAGAAGACTCCGAAGTTACCTCTGCTGTCGCTGGTCTTACTCGTGCAACCTCCGGTGCCACACCTACAGCCTATTTATTGTCAAGAAGATCCTTATTGAAAAGCATTGGGATCCCAACATCGAATTTGCACCCTGCACCTGGCTGCCCCTGTGCCGCTGTTGGTGTATGTTTGGTGCTGCTTTGTGCCCCCCGTGCTTAACGTAACCCCAAAGCTTGGCCCCCTTCAACCGACCTAATTACCTACAAGCAGTGTGGCTCCGGGCACCCCCTTTCTCCATTTGAAAGCATTGGACCAAACTCAGATTTTGACCTCTGCACCCAGCTGCACCTGTGCCGCTGGTGGTGCAGTCTTGGACCACCTTCCTGACCCCTGGCACTTGTTGACTTTTGGCTCCGAACATTGAAATTGTAAGTTCGATATTGACCTGGTTAACCACAATATTATTTTCCCCATAGGATAACATTGGATAGTATGAAAAAGTTTCTAAGTGTCGACTTTCGAAAGTGAAAAGTGTTTAGAATTAAAAATGTACTCACCTTATTATGAAGACCTGTGTCTTAAATAAAGTACAAACCAAGTATAATTTTATAAAATTGGTCTGGCTCTCCTCCTTGAGTTGTGTCCATTATTGATGTGTGTGCAATAAATGTCTTATGCTCCTCTGTGTTAGGCCTAAGGCTGCTTGTCACACTACCACTAATAGAGCACTTTGGGTTTTACACTGAGCCCTGTACACTTTTGAGGAACCCCTTGACTTTGTGCACGGTATTACCACCTAGTGATATAATATTCAGGGCCAGCTTCCTGTATCTACAAACACTGTTTGCTGTGCTCCCCTTTGGCCTCACCAGTGCCCCTCTGGTGTTCACGCAGGTGATGGCAGTGATTGCAGGTCCTTTGCTGAGATGAGGGGTGCAAGTCTTCCCCCTATCTCGACAGGCAGTCTTCTCCCACCTGCAGACTGCTGCAGACCTCCTGCATTTACTGAGGTTCACTATCAATGTGCCGAAGACGCACCTGACTCTCTCTCAGGTGCTCCCTTTCATCTGAGGTGTTTTGGACATGGTGCAGTTTCGGGCCTATCCTCCTGAATGGGGAGTTCAGGATATTCAGGCTATGAAGCTGATGTTTCAGCCTCTCTTCTGGATTTCGGTGAGACTGACTGAGGCTGCTGGGCCTCATGGACCCCTGCATTCTGTTGGTAATGCATGCCTGTTGGCATATGCTTCAGTAAGTATTAAACAATGGGGATACCCAGTAATGCGCAGAACCTGGGGACTATTACATTAAACGAGCAGTGGTTCTGCCATAACACACTTGCCAAAATTAAACATTTAAACTTTATCCCCTTCTACCGTTGGATTACATTTAATGTTCTAAACAAATCTGTCTAAGCACATTAAAAAAAAAAGGAAGCAAGAAGGCACAAACTAATTGTACTATTTGGAAGCGTATTTTAACTTTATATGAAAAAAATCATGTATCAGTGTGGCACAGGACATATGCACATAAATCACTAGCGTAATTATGAAAGTGAAACAAAGGAGAAGTGAGGTGTATTTTATATATATCGCAGTGTAATACAATAGGTATATAAATACATAAAAACAACTACATTTAGGCATAGCTTGAAAATTTGGTGATTATCTCAGGATGACCTGGAATTCTATTCCTTCTATTTGTGATGGTCAGGTTGGATTATAGTGTTTCTAGTTATGCGTCGACGTTTCGACCCTTGAATTATCGTGCAATATGAGACTAGTGTCTTCCTCAGTACAATAAAACGATAATCTGTGTATAGCCTTGTGAGTTTGGTCCCAGATGGAATCCAACAGATTATTAGGGGGATGTTAAATGGCTTCCTCCTGGAGCTCGTGAGTAGCTCATGAATAAGTTGAAGATAAATCGGGGGCGGGCACAGGGTGCTCTCACACCACCTCTGGCGTCATGCGCTCAGAGACATCAATGAAATGCATAAAAATGTTGGGGCAGTGCCACCTCCGTACGTCTCATATAGTCCGTTTTCAGTGAAGGGCAGGCACAATGTGTTCTTGGACCATCTCCGGCAACAAGAGCTCGGAGTAGTCACTTGATTTCACAAACTCAGCAGGGGCACTTAACCTCCGTGCACACTGAACCCCATGGGTCCTGGAACTATCGGTTTCTGTGGACTCCAACAATGTTCGCTGCGAGTCTTTCAATAGCGCGTCTTCTCGGCGACTGGTTGTTGAAGGCGGGCGCGCCCAGGCTGTCTCCCACCTGCAGACTGCCGTAGACCTCCTGCATTTACAGAGGTTCACTATCAACGTGCCTAAGACGCTCCTTACTCCCTCTCAGACTCTCACTTTCATCCGAGGTGTTTTGGACATAGTGCAGTGTCAGCCCTATCATCCCGAATGGAGAGTTCAGGATATTCAGGCTATGATGCAGATGTTTCAGCCTCTCTTCTGGATTTTGGTAAGACTGTCTCAGAGGCTGCTGGGCCTCATAGCCCCTTTCATTCTGTTGGTAATGCATGCCTGTTGGCATATGGGAGCTCTGCAGTGGGACCTAAAGTTCCAGTGGGTGCAGCATCAGGCGAATCTCTCTTGCAAAGGACCTGCAGCGGCGGCTTACTAACCGTGATTGGGTCAGCTGCAGACACCTCTCCCTTCCCCAACCAGATCTGACCGTAGTGACAGACGCGTCACTCATGGGATGGGGAGGCCATCTGGGAGAGGTGGCGATCAGAGGAATCTGGTCTCCAGCTGTAATCCGTACGCCACATCAGTCTTTTGGATATGTAGCGATCCGATTAACATTGAAAGCCTTTCTACCTTCCAAGAAGGGAAGACTACTGTAAGTGTTCACGAACACCACCACCACTATGTGGTACTGCAACAAAAAGGGCGGGGTGGGGTCTTGTATCCTTTTCAAGCCCTGCGTCTCTGAACATGGACTGGGACAGCTAGGCATATCTGTGGTGGTTCAACATCTGGCAGGATCTCTCAACGTCATAGAGGACGAACTCACAGTGGCAGCTCCTCCACTATGGCAGAGGAGCGTCGCCCTATGGGAAAATTTAAATTATGATAATTCAACGTTATTATAAATTTATTTTGCAGAAGGCTCTGAAGGTGCAGGCGGGGCTGCCCATAGAGCAGGGGGAGGAGTGGTGAGCACTCTCTACATGCGCATGACACTTTGGCCAGCCGTCTTGAGCCGGTCAAACAGCCATATGCACATAGCATGTTCTCCACTAAGCTGTAATGCACAGCCTGGGTGGAGAACATTCACAGGCTCCCACTGCCTGGCTGAGCACCGAACCACTGCTCTCAGACCATTCACAATGCTGCTATTATGGTGACTGCAGCATCATGATTGGCTAGTGGAGTCTGCTTCCTGCTGGATCGAAGAGGATGAAAGAGAAGCGGTAGCCAGCAGGTAAGTTAACTTTTAATTTTTTTCTTAAACCCCTCCCGCGCCTCACCCCTCACCCCCACTTCACCACTACTGCCCCGTAGCAGCTGCTACTGCAAACTCCCCTGCAGATGCCTAGCGGATTACGAATGGGTCTCCATCCGGAGGTGGTGCAAGGTTTCCTTCAGCAGTGGTGAGAGCCTTGGTTAGATCTGCTTGCCACTTTCAAGTACATTCAATGTCAGCAGTTCTGCGCACTGGAGTTTCCAAGGTGGATCTCTTCGGAGACACTTTTAGTCTTGAGTGGAGTTCGGGCCTCATATACGTCTTTCTGTCCACACCCCTTCTACCCAGAGTTCTCAAGAAGATCTGGAATATCCTGGCCCAATTTGTCCTTGTTGGTCGGGACTGGGCAAGGAGAGTCTGATATCCTGAGCTGTTAAGCATATCCATCGGTCGTCCGATCAAGCTGCCCCTTTTTGAGGATCTTCAGTCACAGGAGAGGGTTCTCCACCAGACCGGTCAATACTCCTTCATGCGTGAAGATTTAGCGGCGACAGTTGCAAGCTTTCGACCTTTCTATGGAAGTGTGTAACTAGTGCCATGGTGTACAGAAAGTGAAATCAATACCCTTTCTGATCCATTTCCTGAGATTCTCCTTTTCATTATTTCCCTTGCCCAGAAGGGCTATTTCAGCTTTTTTTTTGCGGTTGCCTGACTAGCCATCCCTCTTCAAATCGCCTATTGTAAATAGTTTTCTGAAAGGTTTACAACATTTGTTTCCTCCTTCCATTATGCCCCAATGGGACCAAAATCTTGTCCTCATTTTCCTTATGTGCGCTCCCTTTGAGCCCTTGCACAATTGTCCTCTCAGGCTCCTAACCATCAAGACGATCTTCCTGGTGGAAAGAATATCTCCCTGGAGAGTCAGTGAGGTTCAGGCCTTGGAATCAAAGCCTCCTTATCTGAAGATCTACCCAGACAAACTGGTTCTTTGTACGAGAGCTACCTTTCTCCTGAAAGAGATCACTCCGTTTCAGCAAAGCTCTGCCTACTTTTTGCGCTCCGCCTCTTCCTTCCAAGAAAGAGGAGCGACTTCACAGTCTGAACCCAGAAAGAGCCTAGTTGTTCTTCCTTGATCACACATGAGAATTCCGGGTGGACGACCAACTCTTCGTAGGATATATCGCCGCAAAGAAATGATTAGCCGTACAGAAGAGGACTATCTCACGATGGATCATGCTCTGTATCAAAATCTGCTACACAATGGTTAAGAAGCAACCCTCTGAGGGTTTGCTTGCTCATTCCACCATAGCTAAGGCGGCAACCACTGTGTTAGTGTAGGAGTTCTGGTCCTGGACTCTACCAGGCGGCAACATGGGCTTAACCAGCACTACTACCTGGACAGTTGCGTCCAGAGACAGGATTTCCCTTTTCTGGGCCCTAGTATTCCACATCAGTGGTCAACATACTTTATAGCTCTGGGCTTTCTGTTGCAGAAAGTTGCAAAAAGTAATGAATGTCAGTGTGCTGGGATGGCACACATCAATAATGGCGCAGACATCGCCATGATGAGCTGAATGACACCACCTACGAGCATGCAGTGGTACTGCTCAAGAAAATCTAATGATTCCAGTCTGACACTTGGGGATAATTCTAAGGTAAGGATTCTGCGGCTAAATAGACTCTCTACCAGATAAGGTGCTACCGAAGGTAAGTAACTTGTTCAATTGTTCTAATTCGCTTGGGGACTGAAAGGAACTGCATCATTTATTTTGGGGGAACTGTAGAAAGAGGTGAGTTTTTCACTTTTTGCTCTTAAAGAGTAAAGCATTGTCTTCAGCCGACTGAACTACGGCAATGTCCTGTGCCTAGGAATCGCCAAACACCTTCTACAGAGACTTCAGACCATATAGAACGCCTCAACCAGACTCGCAGTGATGAACCCACATCACACCCCACCTCCGGAAACTCTACTGGCTCCCTGTACAGAAGAGATGCCAATTCAAGATGCTGACCCACACACGCAAGGCTATATACAACCAAGGACCCGCCTACATTGACCACCGCCTGAACTTCCACCAACCATTGAGAAGACTACACTCTGCCTCCCTTTCAGTTGCCCATACTCCCCACGTCTACTAAAGCAGAAGTGGAGGACGCTCCTTCTCCCACATTGCAGCGAAGACCTGGAGTAGTCTCGCCATGCACCTCCGGACCATCACCTCGCTTACGGAATTCCGAGTGGCTCTCAAGACCTGGCTGTTCGAATAAGCCTTCGGGGCCAGCAAACACCTGGATACTCTATTGGGCGATTAGCCGAGCTTTATCAATCCTGATTGTTTGAACTTAGGACTGGAACATGGAATAAAGATCGGAGTTGCTACCTTATATTATTTTCCTTGGTTTAGATTCACATCTAAGGATATTGTTCTGTTTGCTTGGCTGAGCTTGATTTACTGTGCTCCACCACCTGGTAGTTCAAAGGCCCCAGGAACAAATAGGTCTATTCTACATAGATGAAGAATCTCCTACTAGAAGCACACAGCCAGGTTGGAAGTTGCCTCTTAATTAAGGTAGGAGAAATTCTGGAGAACCTTCAGTCTGCTGCTCAGCAGTTGGCCGCTTTGATGGGATTGAAGGAAAGCGGGCCAGGCTGGCGGGGACAATTTCAGAGGCTAATGTGCTGCTTTTGGAAAGAGCTGCCATGGTGGAGTAAAATGTTGTGTAGGGTAGGGTAAGCAGTGGGCTGGTCCATTGAGTGTCATATAAAGGTGGAGTAGATGATGATGCACCACTAGAGTAGGGTTCTGGTTTCAACTGTTGGAGACCCATCAAGCTCCATTCAAAAGCCCCTGCACCAGCAGGGATAGCTGAAGAGGAGCCTGGAAAAGACAGAACAGTGAAACTTTGACCCCCTGTCAGGAGCCTTTGGGGCCATTTCAATGCTCCAGGACTGACTGACTCCCTGGCCTGGTGGAAAGTGGACATGCTAAACCCTTCAGAGCAGAGGAATTAAGTTGATATGGTCCTGTTGTAGTGTTTTGAGGAGTGGGCATTGTGGACACATGCTGTTGTGAATATTCAAAGCAAACACAAGGAGATGATGGACGGAGCGCTGAAACTTTTCAGACACTCACCCCCAATCACAGATCTGGGTTGAATCCATCATCATTCTTTCTCATATCATTCTTCAACTTGCTGTGCACATTCACCCAGCTAGAGGCTGCACACTTTGCTGGCTTTAGAATTCAAACAAGCCATGGAGTGCCTGTGGGTGTTGCTGAGGAAGAGTTCCAGGTCAGAAGAGCTCCATGCCAGAGCAACAAGTCAAGCTGAGAAGCCTGTATGGAGAAGCTTCTGCGTTGAGGAGGAAGCAGTATTGCAAGAGGGTGTGTGGAGGTTACGAGAGATCCCCAAGAAATCTTAAGCCCAGAGGTACCCTGACAGCTAGCCCAGTTTGTTGAGAAAAGGGCCTTAGAAAACAAAAAAACAAATCCCACTTTGGTACACTGAGTGGGGCTGGAGAAATCCTACTTTGTATTGGCTGCTTATGTCCAGTGTTGTCTACAGTTTCAGCAGGTGGCCCAGGAGCATCTGGTTGTCAGCAGCACAGCTCTGCCTTTTGGAGTCTCCCGTGGGCACTAGGAACACTGTTGTATGCGTCTGCCAGAAAGACAATTAAGTGGAAGGAATGCAGGTGGCGGGATGGAAGTGGGGTGGGCACACATGAGGTCCATCAGACGCATAAAGAAGGTGGCTGCGTGGTCCCCTGCTAGCAGTGGCTGGGTGGGAAAAAGAAACCACTGAGCTTGCAGCAGAAGATGCTGAACAGGCAAAGAAAGCCTGTACCACTGCATGGTTCAACAGCAGTAACCAAGTGGAGCTTAACAAATATAGAAGTATTCCAGTTGCTAGGCAATCATCACAACAAAGCAGTTTGCGGGTTGGACTTTGCAAGTCTGTCATAAAGAAACTGTATGTTTGTCCATCATGGTGGATTCAGCTCTCTAGTGAGATCTTTGATATAAATGACTGATCCTTTTTACACCTCGCCAAAGGTGTATGTATCTCAAGGGGAGCCTTAAGAAGAATTCCCTTTTCGTCTGACGGAATGTTGCTTTAGGTCTTCATAGGTGGAGACCTCACTTAAATGTAATGCCCGTAGACTTGTGTTCTATTACTTTGAAATGTGCTGCCTTAAATAATAAGTTGTTATTTGGAATGATGAACATCTGACAAAGTCTTTAGGCATAACTTAATGATTCTTTATAGCTTTAGACTTTAATGGGGGCATTGCTAGTTTTGTATGTTGTCATCTTTCTTTGCTCCTTTCATTTGATTGTTAAATGATACTTTTCTGTTACAGTTGAAGTTGTTTGGTGAGGAGATGAAGAAGATAAAGTCCAACTGTACCTTGAAAAGTAAAGTCTTATCTCACAAGGGCAAGGTGAAGCGTTATGGCAAACTATTGAAAACTGCTCGTGTAAGTAGGAGTGATGTGCTCAATGCTAAATGATAAATTGTAGCCATAAACAATGTTATTAATTTTTGGCTTTTTACGCCTTAAAAGGGTATAGCTCAGTCTCAAACGTCACAGTATTGGTGAGCATTTTCCATTGCGTGACATGTTACTAAACACATTTAGCACTACACACATTGTTCAAAACACAGATCAGGCCCTTCCTTTGTTACCCTTCTTAAATTTTAGTTCGTTTTTTGACCATGCTTAATTTGTGATAGTGGTGGGTGCCAGCACTATTTTTTCAGGACTACTCTGTGTCCCAACCTCACATGTGAAGGGTGTCATCCACGACATGAATGGTGCTGGCAGCCACAGCCCGTGCGGGTAAGAGCGGTGGACCGGGTTGGGGGGGTGGGGGTGGAATTCGACAGATGGCCTCGTCGTAATCTGTCAAAATCCCCACCACCTGGCCCCACTGCTCTTACATGCACGGGCTGTGGCAACCAACACCATTCATGTCGTGCATGACACCCTTCTCCATGTGAGGTTGGGACACAGAGTAGTCCTGAAAAAATAGTACTGGCACCCACCCTGCCAGGCTGTGGCTGGGTGCTGGTCTAAATTAGTAGCCCTTGGGAGCTTTGTGGGGGCTTGGGTGTGCACTACCTCTCCAAGAATTAGATTATTCAGCTTCCAGACTACCCCCTTTTTTGGTGTAAATGCAACCAGCACTCCACTGCCCCTCCGGCTGTGGTGGTGTGATGCAGCTGCATATATGTTATAGTTCCCCTCACCCAATTATGCCTCCCCCCGCGCCCCCCCCCCCCCCCCCACCTCCCCCCCCAAAAACCCGTACATTCCTGTGGCCTGGTTGTTTACAATAGTACCCCGGTGGTTGGTTGTTTTGTATTTTTGTATAGTTCTCTCGTGGTGTTTATGCCCTGGTTGCTTTAAAAACACCTTGAAATGTCAGTGAAAACTACGTCCGCTGAATCTCACTTTTATTTCCACCACCACACTATTACGTGCTGCAAAACAAAGCAAGATAACAGCACTTCGCTATTGATTCATGCACAGCACCAACCCGCATCCCACAGAGGCTCCCAATAATGCACAACACAACACATTTGTCCCCTGCATAAAAAATCAGTGTATCCCCTACCCTGAGTGACACATCTGCTTGTGAAACCGGTATCCAGATTTTTTGTTGGCATAGCCTGCATGTTAACCTAGCCGGTGCCCTGAGCCTAGTCCTGCCTGTAGTAATTCCAACGTCCTGAACTTGTTCTGAGACTTTGAGCGGTTCACCAACCATGCCTCCTCTGATGACATGCTACTATTGTCCATAACTTGAGTTTATGACATGAAGTATGGTGAAAGCATACCAGGTTTTGTGAATAGATGATACTGATATGGTTCAGAAGGACTAAGTTGCATACTGGCCCCTCTCTTGTACATTTCTACTTGTATGCAACACCCAAACTACTTAGCTCAGTGTTCCCCAAACTGGGGTCCGTGACACATTCCTAGGGGGCCCGTAGGAAGCAGTTTTAAGAGCACAGAAAAGTTTGTTGTATACTTAGCAGCTTTCGAGCAACAATAAAAGTGTCACGATAATGCCAGTGATTAATGTACCTGCTGGAGAGAGATGAGTTTTGTTCAGTGGCAGCTTTGACTTAACTAATGTAGCACAGAGGGTTAATGTGCCTACTGCAAAGCATGTGTAACATGCATTTTAAAAAGCAGTATTTTATGTGCATAGGTCCGTGGTTACTGCTTTTATCACAGAGATTCTTTTGTTACTGTGCACTTCATAAGTGACAATCGTAATCTAGCAGAGGGACCTATAAACTGTCATCAAAAAGCTGCTTGCAAACTTCATGGTACCAGTTAATAACTTATGTTTTCCCAGTCATTCATAATCCTGATGCTGCTAAAAAGATTTATTTGGGTGGAAATACATTTTTAAAGCTAAAGTCAGTGCTAGCCACTGTTATGTTCTGAATCCTGAGTTTCTGCTTTTAAAGACCAAGCACTATTTAAAAATGCTTACCAATATGAATGACATCTGAATACAACACCTTGTAGTCTCCTTTAACTTGTATAACATTTTCTATACACTGATTTACATGTATGATTCATTGTCTCTATATATGTGTGATGTAAAGTGCTCTGACATCCCACAATGGTATGAGAGATGCTATAAAACAAATAAAATATGAAATACTAAGGGCCACGTGTACGACCCGTTTTTATATGCACAAACGGGTTCGCTAACCCGTTTGGGCATGCAAAAACCTATTGGGCCATGTATATAGCCTATTTCGCGAGTCGCAATTTTTTTTGTGACTCACTAAATAGGTTTTGCAACTTGCTATTTGGAAGGGGCATTCCCTTCCAAATAGCGAGTCTCAAAACCATGTACAAATGTTTTGCGACTGCAATTGCGGTCGCAAAACACTCGCAATTACCACCTACTTCAAGTAGATGGGAATGCATTCGCAAATGGCAAGCGGTCCCCAGGGGACCCCCTTCCCCTTTGCAAATGCATGCAAAATTATTTTTCATGGGCAGGCAGTGGTCCTAGAGACTTCTGCCTGCCCTTAAAAAATGAAACAAAAACGTTTCATTTTTTTTAAATGCATGGAAAACGGGCTGCATTTTCAAAAAGAAAACTGCTTTATTTAAAAGCAGTCCCAGACATGGTGGTGTGCTGAGCCTAGCAGGCCACCATCCCTGAGAGGGCTGGCATTCCCAATGGGCTCGCAAATTGCGAGAGGCTCATTGATATTAATGAGCCTCGCAATGTGCAACGCCAATGGGAATGCCAAACAGTGTTAAACACACTGTTGTACATTTCATTTAGCGACTTGCAATTTGCCACTCGCAATGTGTTGCCAATTTGAGAGGCGCTAAATGAAATGGTCGTACATTTGGCCCCAAAATCCTTAGCACTTTGAGTATTTGTTTTGTGTGCGCACATGTTTTATTTCCGAATTACTGTTTTAAGATTTGAAATTTAACTCCTACAAATTGCTTGGGGGTCCCCGGCCTCCAGTGGTGACTCAATGGGGGTCCTCAGGAGTTAAAAGTTTGGGAACCGCTACGGTTAGTTGATAATCCCAGATGCATGTATGTAGGATGTATGTATGTATGGATGTTTGTATGACTCATTGTGCTGGTGAGGATATTGTTGCTAGGACCAGAAGGATTCATTTTGTAATGCTCCTGAATTTCATGGCTCTAGACGAGGATAGGATGCAGCCATACCCCACAGTGGATTTGTAGTGCCTTCTTTCCTGTGAGGAACCCCAGACAATGATGTGTGGGAGGATTTAGACCGTGCTACCCATAAATATTCAATGAGGTTCTTTTGGCAGGGTGATTGCTGATTTGTTCTTCCTACGCACTGCCATTTGTTAGGAGAATTTATTAGGCAAAAATTGGTTCTAGGTAGGGCCTGCCCCTTTGTCTTTCTGTGCGTGGTGCTTCAGAAATGCCAATGCCAGCCAGGTGCAGAGTCTTCACAGTTCACGGTGCTCATGTTTTGGGAACTCCTGCTTGTACAAAGGCTGTGTCTGCACTCCTGCAAAAAAATAGTTTGAAACATTTCCATCCCCAACCGATTCCTGGACCTTGGATACTGCATCAACATCTCATGTCCGTAAAACAGTATAAAGGCGGGACCCAAACCACCCCACTGTGTTCCAATTCCTGGTTGTGCCTGAGCAAGGTGAGAACTGCTCCACAGAGAACATGAAGAGCTGCTATGATCCTGGGCTTGTGTCAGTCTGACAGTCAGCTCTCCAGATGTGAAGGGACATTAACTAATGTTTGGATACTTGCTGAAGAGCTGAAGGTCTGCCTAGCACCAAGAAACCTGTCTGCATGCTCAGAAATGGATGGTGGGAGTCTGGCCCTACGTTAGGAGAGACTGTACAGGAGGAGAAGCCAAGTTCCTGGTGTGTAAAGCGCCAAGAAGAGCTAGGTTTTGACTAGGAATATTACCAGTACCGATCATCACCAAGCCTTCCACCTAGAAACAGGCTACAGAGGGGAACCCTGGGAACAAGTCCGGCAGCTCCCACAGCGTCTCGGTTCATGGGGGTCGTGGGAGCAGGGAAACACGGACGGTTGTCGTGGACCTTGGAGGTCGTGGGTTTTGTTCAATTGGTGCCCATGCATCAAAGGCACCCATGGTCCTTGGTTAGACCTGAAAACGGAGAGAAATGAGGACAACTGGGCCAGTCTCGGGCTGGCATCTACAATGCTGACATCACTTGTCGGCTGACTGGCCTTTGTGTAGTTGTAGTCCGGATTAAACTCAAACAAGCTTTGGTTGCTCCAAGGGTCGGTACCCCACGAATTGGTGCTGGCCAACTTCAGTTGGTCCTGGCGTCTTACGTGTTGGGGAGATGGATCTGACCTCATGGAGCGCCGCGACCTCTTCCTGGGTGGCTGCTGTGTTGCTGGACCTGATGAACAGCAGAATAGTGAACCAGATGTTGCGGTTGGTGTCTGCAGGCTGTAGTTAAGTGGCTCCTCCACTCCATGGGAGACACTGATTGCTTGGCGAAGTGCTGGAGACCCCCCCAAGGCCATTAATCTCACTGGCCTGATGTATATTCATTCTGCTGCTCTAAAGACTTACGTGCTGTTTCCCTACAGGTTACTGCATTTGACCTCATCCTATCTCAGTAGTTTCATTACAGATGGCATGTTATTAATGCTTGTTGCACCCACTCTGCTAAAACTTGCTTAGGTAAAGAAATTATTGACTCTCACGGGTGCTTCAAAACAGCGTATTTTGACAGGCTGCAGTGCTCTGCAAAGGAAACACTGCTAGGGGCCACTCCTTCCTTTTTCCACGCTGAGGCAAGCCAGGGGCCTGGAAGTCTCAGAATGCAAGGAGTAATTCCTAAAAAATGCATTATTGGCTAGGTATGTCACATATGGGTTATCCAGTATTTGGGTGTCTTTCATAGATTCACATGCCTGAATCATTCCCCGTCGTCGAGACGGGAGCCTCCGGTAAATAAAAAAGTAATGTCCTATAGACATACATAGAGAAAATAGGCCCAAGGGTCTCCCCTTAGTGGCCTTTCCTTGTCCTTATGTAAAAAGGACCAAACTCTTACAGTCAGCCAATCAGCTCCGACCTCCCTCTAGGACCTCCCTGGGAGGAGCCCCAGTCCCTCAGATTTTCTACCGCACGTTGTGCTAGGGAGTCTCCAGCTTGAGCTCTACTCAAGATTACTTATAATCATCTAACTTTCTTCAAAAGTGATTCCTCGCTCTCAACCCTTCAAGGATTCTTCACTACACTGTTTTGCAGTAAGTGGCTTCTTTCCACAAACTTCTTCCATGTCGGAGTCACAGAAGAAAGCCCTGTTCAGGGCCTGCTCTTCCTGTGGGAAGAAGAGGATCCATGTGGATGATAAGCATGAGCTATGCTTGTACTGCCTTTACCCAGATCATGTCTCGGACAAGTGCAGGATCTGTAGGTCTTTCCCTAAAAAGACTGTGAGAGACAGGGAAGGACGCCTTCTCATCTGGCTGGACAGGCTGAAGGACAGAGACAATCTAGAATCTTCTGAGAGCAGTGTTTCCAAAAGCTCAGAAGTCTCTAAAAAGAGGCCTAGGGTATCTTCCCCGGACCCCTCAGACACTCCTCCTACGAAGACAAAAAAGTCTTCAGAGGCAAGATCTACGTCATCTTCAGTGTCTGTTCAGGCTGATCACACCTTCAAAAGGCCTGCTCCATCGTCTACCAGACAGACCCACAAAACAACCTCTGTCACAACCACTGTGTCGACGACATCAGCGTCATCGCCTTCAGCGTCGACGACGACGACTACTTCCTCAACATCATCAGGTAGACCTGTTTCCTCTATTATATTACTGCAATCGTCGTCGACGACGAAGACCCTGTCGACGACGAGAACCACACCATCGACGACGGCATCGTCATTAACGAGCCCACCGTCGTCGAAGAACTCACAGACGTCGACGAAGACGACGACGAAGACACCGTCGACGGCGGGCTCGCCGTCGACGAAGGTACAGACGACGACAACATCGTCATCGAAGTCGTCGACGACCAAGGTACAGTCGACGACGACACCGTCGACGAAGGCACCGTCGACGAAGGAACCGTCGACGAAGGAACCGTCGACGAAGGAACCGTCGACGAAGGGACCGTCGACGAAGGGACCGTCGACGAAGGGACCGTCGACGACACACTCGTCGACGACGCCGACGAAGGAAGACTCGTCGTCGGAGATGGCATCGGAACCATGGAAAAAATCCGAACTGGTAGAGATGCCGACCCTCATGCTACCGCCGTCGACGACGCCCTCGACGTCGACAGGAACACATGCTGCGTCTAGCAAGTCTAGAAAAACGCAAATTACCCCGGAAACCACGTCTCCGAGCAAAGTGGAGATGCAACCACCTCACGACATCTTCCAAAGTGAGGAATCCGAAGAGGATGACCGCATGGATCCAGCTACCTCCATCTCGGACCTCAACGTCAAGTGCCAAAGCACCGATGAGGAGCAGGAGGAGCTAACTTTTCAGGAACACTCCATCCACACTAGTGTCCGCACGGAGGTCACCCCCATGATATGCCTACCGGCGACTCTGGTCAATGACCTGCGGTTCCTTGTACAGGACTACAAGCAAAAAATTCCCGGATGCGGACAGTGGTCATCAGACACCGGTAGACCATACACCAGCGTCTGCCCCAAAACGATCTCAAACTCTCCCTCAAACCCACCGTGAGACCCAGCCTCAGGTGATGGACTCCTCGGACGACGACGAGGAGGAGGAAGAATTGGAGGAAGGAGAGGTCCAGGAAGTCCACTCGGTCCACTCGGACCAGGATGGAGATAACGAGTATGGAGATAACGAGTATGTAGCGCCATCCCCGGCTTCACCTGAACCGCGACAGGCGGATTCGCCGCCTGTGGACATAGCAGGCTTCCACAAAATTGTGGAACGGGCAGCGAAGAGATTCCATATGGTAGTGGAATCAACGGAAACGGACTGCTTCCTGCATGACTTCAAAGAGCAGACACAAAAGGCAACCAAATCTATTCCAATCATAGAGTTCTTGTGGGAACAGGGCAAGAAATTGATGCTGACACCCGCTTCCGTGCCTGCGGTTGTTCCGCGCCTGGACAAGAAATATAAAGCCCCACTTAAGGCGGCGGCTTGCCTCAACGGGCACCCAAAACCTGACTCGGTGGTCACGCAGGCGGCCCAGAAACACTCCCGCAACCCTTCCTCCCCACTGTCCGCTCCTCCGGACAAGGAAGGCAGGAAGCTGGACACGATAGGGAAGAGATTCACGTCCACGTCGGCCATGACCATCAAGATCGCCAACTCCATTGCCTTGTTGGGGCGCTACAATCGCCAACTCTGGGAGGACATAGCCCCATACCTGAAGGAACTGCCTGATGCCGTAAGGGGGGAGGTCAAGGCTCTCCTGTCGGAAGGTCAATCTTCGGCGGCGGAAATAATTGACTGCGCTATAGATGCAGCCATGACTGGCTTCCGTCAACTACGCCGTCAAGGATGGCTGAAGGCGACGTCGTTCCGCCAGGAAGTACAATTGAAGGTGCTGGACATGCCCTTCGACGGCCAGCATCTCTTTGGGGACAAGATCGACGAGGCACTGCAAACTATCAAGAAGGACACCGACACTGCAAGGGCACTAGGCACGTTACAGTCCCGGAACCAGTCCTTTCGAGGAAACCGATCCAGAGGTCAGTCCTCTTATCGCGGTTCCTACCAGAACCGGTCCTCGTATTCCTCTACCAACAAAAATCAATACCAGCATAAACAACAACAAGCCCGTCAATCTTCATACGGACGATCTACCTTCAGGGGCAGGAATTCCAAAAGGGGCGCTGGCGGACGCCAGTGACCGATTACTCCAGCCAGTCCCACCACCCTCTACATCCTTTCAAATTGGAGGAAAACTGACCCATTTCCTCGACAATTGGCAACACATCACCACGGACCGATGGGTTCTCCAAATTATAAGATTCGGACACTCTCTCGAGTTCACATCCCTGCCTCCCAACACACCTCCCAAAAGACGGACGCACAAACATCTACGGCTCCTTACCCTAGAACTCGCTATAATGCTACAAAAAAGAGCAATCGAACGAGTTCCAGCATCCCAGAAGGGGAAGGGGTTTTATTCACACTTCTTTCTTGTAAGACAGAAAGAGGACAAGTGGAGGCCCATTCTAGACCTTCGGGCACTCAATGCCTTCCTACGGAGCCAATCGTTCAGGATGGTGACGATTCAAGAAATCCTGGGCACTCTCGAACAAGGAGATTTCATGACATCCTTAGATCTCCAGGATGCCTACTACCACATCCCCATCCTCAAGCGTCACAGAAAGTTCCTGCGGTTCGAGGTGGCGGGCCGACATTATCAGTTCAGAGTCCTACCATTTGGCCTCAAGTCCGCGCCGCGGATTTTCACGAAGTGCCTAGCACCGGTGGCGGCATTTCTGCGTCAGTTGGGTCACCAAGTCTTCCCTTACCTAGACGACTGGCTGGTGAAAGCACCCTCAGCCGAGGACGCGGCAGCATCCTCCTGCGCCTGCACCAATCTTTTTCAGAGGCTAGGATTAACCATCAATCTCAAAAAATCCTGCATCACCCCTACGACAAGGATCACCTTCCTAGGGGCTATCCTGGACACGGAGTGCGTGAAGGCCTTTCCCTCGAAGGAGAGGGCGGACAAGATACTATCTCTGGCCACGGCTGTGGCGACAAAAACATTCATCAAAGTGCGCACTTACACATCCCTCATGGGAATGATGTCTTCGTGCATACTCCTTATCCCTCACTGCCGACTCAGGATGCGCCCATTGCAGGAAGCTCTCGCAACCCAATGGACCCAAAGCACTGGCTCTTTCGAGGACATTGTGCAAATCACACCAAAAATGTCCACAAGCCTAGCTTGGTGGAGGAATCGAAAAAATCTGAATGTAGGATTACCGTTTCTCCTTCCGGCGACACCTCTGGTGATCACCACGGACGCCTCCTTGGAAGGATGGGGCGCCGTTCTACAGGATCTTCGAATCAGCGGCAAGTGGGACTCTCAGGAAAAACTGCTCCATATAAATCTCTTGGAGCTGAGGGCGGTATATCTTGCTCTACAGGCATTCCTGCCACGCATCCAGAACTCCCCAGTGCTCGTCAAAACGGACAACACCACGACGATGCACTACCTCAACAAACAGGGGGGAACGCGTTCGCTCTCTCTATCACGCGAATCGCAGAAAATCTGGAACTGGCTGGTGTTACACGGGATCCAACTCAAGGCGGACTATGTCCCCGGAAAAGACAATACTATCGCGGATGCCCTGAGCAGGCAACGATCCCTCTCCCACGAGTGGGAGCTGAGCGACAACGCCCTGGAACACGTCTTCTCTCAATGGGGAGTCCCGAACATCGACCTGTTTGCCACCAAAGAAAACACCAAATGTCCGCACTACGCAAGCTGGCATCCCCAACAAGGGTCTCTGGGGAATGCATTCTCCATCGGATGGTCCAGCGCGTTTGCGTACGCCTTTCCTCCGTTTCCAATGATCCCGAGGCTCCTCAGGAAGATGAAGGCGGAGCCATGTACCCTAATCCTGATTGCCCCGTTCTGGCCGAGACAACACTGGTTCTCGGATCTACTTCGACTTTCCATCAGGTCACCGATCCGTCTGAGGCAGCACCCGAACCTCTTAACAATGTCCAACGGTCAGGTGCAACACCCGAACCTCCAATCACTCAAGTTGTCGGCCTGGCTCCTGAGCACAGGGAGTTCAGTGGACTAAATATCCCGCAGGACTGCAGGGATATCCTGTCGAAAGCGAGAGCGGATAGTACAAACAAAACCTACACTCTCAAGTGGAAACGGTTCTGCATGTGGTGTGTGGATCGGGATCTACGACCACTCTCAGTCACCCCTGAACAAATACTACCATACCTGCTGCATTTAGCACAGTCAGGCCTGGCACATGCATCCATAAAGGTTCACCTCGCAGCTATCTCTAGATTCACTAGGACTTTCACAGGACCTTCTCTGTGGTCCAGTAGACTAGTCAAACAATTCCTGAAGGGGCTCTACAGATCCTTTCCGAGGCCTCGGAAAGTCCCTCCAACATGGCAACTGAATCTGGTACTCAACCAACTCATGAGAAGTCCGTTTGAACCCATCCATCGAGCATCCATCAAACACATCTCCTGGAAAACAGCACTCTTGCTCGCTCTAACATCAGCCAGGAGAGTTAGCGAGCTGCAAGCTTTGTCCATTCAGGAACCATATATGCAATTCAGACAAGACAGGGTAGTGCTGAGACCAAACCCTAAATTCATACCTAAAGTCCCTTCGGACTTTCATCTCAACGAGCCAATTGTCCTCAGGTCCTTCTTTGCAAATCCGTCCACAGCAGCGGAAAGAGCGCTGCATTCTCTGGACCTTCAGAGGTGCCTAAAATTCTACCTGGACAAAACTAAGGCTCTCAGGAAATCTTCACAGCTGTTTGTGGCATACAGCAGACCAAGAGTGGGCCTGCCTCTCACGAAGCAAAGCATCTCCAGGTGGATATCCTCAGCGATTGCATTCTGCCACGACAAGGCCGGACGGCCTTTAACTGAGCATGTTACTGCTCACTCCACCAGGGCGATGTCCACGTCCGCAGCACTGTTCGCTGGGGTACCAATCTTGGACATTTGCAGAGCGGCGACTTGGAAGTCACCGCACACTTTCTCCAGACATTACTGCCTGGATATCGAACTTCAGAAGGATGCGGCAGTGGGCCAGGCAGTGCTTCGCCATCTCTTTCAGTGATGTGAGCCTTCCTACATCCCGCCATCCAGGTATGCACGTTCCTTGCTATTGTGATGTTACTGTTATGCTGTCCACATGTTGTATGACGACACATGCATTGTCTACTGTGACTACAGAGCATTTCCATCACGCAGGTGCATATCTGATTGCTAGCTATTCTGATTCAGGCATGTGAATCTATGAAAGACACCCAAATACTGGATAAGAAATGCGTTACTTACCTGTAACAGCAGTTATCCAGTATTGGTGTCTTTCATAGATTCACATGCAACCCTCCCGCCTCCCCTGGAAGGTCTCACATCCCTCTCTAACAATATTACGCCAACCTAGTTGGGTGCGTACGAAAATCTGAGGGACTGGGGCTCCTCCCAGGGAGGTCCTAGAGGGAGGTCGGAGCTGATTGGCTGACTGTAAGAGTTTGGTCCTTTTTACATAAGGACAAGGAAAGGCCACTAAGGGGAGACCCTTGGGCCTATTTTCTCTATGTATGTCTATAGGACATTACTTTTTTATTTACCGGAGGCTCCCGTCTCGACGACGGGGAATGATTCAGGCATGTGAATCTATGAAAGACACCAATACTGGATAACTGCTGTTACAGGTAAGTAACGCATTTCTTCACTTGCCACCTTTGATAATAACACATTTTTACTTGTCCACTCACTGACTTTGGTCATGCACTGGGGTTTCTCTCCTTTGATGTGAGTCATTGCTCCCTTGTGCTGTCAATCTCTGATGGGTCAGATGTCAATTTCCCAGTAGGTGGCACAGGGGATTCTAAGTGTCTCGGGTGGTTGAAGTCGAGTTTGCTTTCCTGTATTTATTGCTTATGGCTTACAATGCACTATAGTAGTGCCCCTAAAAGACTTGTGTATATTATTTAGTAAGGCACTACAACAAAGTTAGTGACCTTGCATAAAAAACTTTAGCAGCATTCCAGCAGTTCTAAGGCTTTTCCTTTTTAGAGTACTACATTAAAAAAAAGGCATAATTTTTTTAAATGTATCTCACTACGAGGGCATGGCTGCTCTGCTGTATTTGTGCTAAAGTGTCACTTAAAATGGTATTGGTAAAGCAATGAATATCACACATACAACAGAGACATGCCACATCTAAGCAGTTCAAAAACTTAGCAGCTCTAAGCATATGAGATATCAATGATAGCTAAAGCTGTGTGGAGGCAAGACCTAGAAAAGCATCTCGGCCAATCAAATTAAAATGTCCTTTCAGAATTGGATTATCCCACCAAACGGTCACCATAGAATTGTGCTCTACAGATCAACACTAGACCACAAAAGGATTTCAAGTTGCACCAAACCACTGTTTTCTTTTTGAAGTAGGTTCATGGTTTCGATGACGATAAACCGCACAGAAAATTATCATTCAACTTTTCTATTTGCTGCAAAAACTTATAACGTTTTAAGTATCAAACTTGGGAAAGTTGGAGATTTTAGCCTGACATTTGTTGTGCCTGCTCTCATTTAAGCCATGTCATGTTAGTTATAACAATATTTCACTTTTGAAATCTTTTTATTCGGCTTTTGCTTCACCAAACAAGTCTGTATTTTGGATTGTGGGACATATTGCTAACGGAAAATGTTTGTCTGCTATTGATATGATTGCTGGTTCTGTCACTATTTACCTCTGTCTGCCGCATTGTTGGCATACATGCAGTCGCACACACCTATGTTCAATTTGCTGTTTTTAATGCTTGATTTTTATCTCTGTGGTTCTAACCTTAGGGTCAATGGAAACAGCTGCAGTCAACCATGGACGATATAGATAAACTATTGGAGGAAGTAGATGGATCCGTTTCAGAACTCCATCAAGGTAAAGCATAATTTTTTTTAAAGGATCTGTTGAATGGAGGATAGTGAGTGGGGATTTTTGAATTGTAGTATGACGTTATGTATTCTTATACATACTTTTTCTTTGCCTGGTTCAGAAGCTGGACAATTAGAAGCGAGCGTACGGGCAGAATGTGATTGTGAGGCATTGAGGTTTAAGACGGGTAAGTACGTTCTTTGAATCTTTTATCTCAGTATTAAGAAAACCAATAATGCCTGCCCATACTCATTAGGGTCAGCATATCACTGAAACAAGAATTCGGGCTAACAGAGGGGAAGGGCTATTCCTACCGCCAGGCTATGCACTGGGACACATCTCTAAACCAAACCAGCATGGGCATAGCCAATAGGTCTCGCCTTTGGGGCCTTATAAGTGGTTAGGCAGAACCAATGTGTTTAAGTTGTGCTGTAGAGAAGTGTGGCTGCTGTGCAGCATTCTGAAAAGTTGTAATAAAAAAGTACCAGAAGCATTTTTGTTAACTTATATATGACCAAGAAGGCATTGTTCCAACAGAACGACCATCTTAAAAAATGTATGTACAATAAAAAAATTCCTAATTTTTCTTTTGTTCTTGCAATGCTGGCAACTTGTTTTTGCCTATTCCAATGGTTGTTTAAGTTTTTTTTGAGGGGGCATAAACAATTGGAGGTTGAAGGTTGTGAACTAGTACCTGTATTATAACACTATCAGCGGCCAGACGCTAGGGGAGAATCAACAGATGGCAGATTCCGAGAGCAGGCTGAGGTGGTGTTGAGTGATGTTGAGGTGGCGGTGACTGGTGCTGAGACAATGTTGAGGTGATGCTGAATGCTACTTGGGTCTTGCTGAGTGATGATGATGTGGTTGTGTACTATTGCAAAGGCGATGCTGAGAGATACTGGTGTGGTGTTGAGTGATGATGTGGTGCTGAGTGATGTGTTTGGTGGTGCTGAGTGATGCTGTGGTGGTGCTGAGTGATGCTGTGGTGGTGCTGAGTGATGCTGTGGTGGTCCTGAGTGATGCATGCTGTGGTGGTGGATGCTGTGGTGCGAAGGATACTGTGGTGGTGCTGAGGGTTGCTGTGGTGGTGCTGAAGGATCCTGTGTTGGTGCTTGTTGCTGAGGGATGCTGTGGTGGTGCTGAAGGATCCTGTGGTGGTGCTGAAGGATCCTGTGGTGGTGCTGAGGGTTGCTGTGGTGGTGCTGAAGGATCCTGTGGTGGTGCTGAGGGATGCTGTGGTGGTGAGTGATGCTGAGGGATGCTGTGGTGGTGAGTGTTGCTGAGGGATGCTGTGGTGGTGAGTGGTGCTAAGTGATATGGTTGTGGCCCTGAGTGATATGGTTGTGGCCCTGAGTGATATGGTTGTGGCCCTGAGTGATATGGTTGTGGCCCTGAGTGAGGCCCTGAGTGATATGGTTGTGGCCCTGAGTGATATTGTTGTGGCCCCGAGTGATATTGTTGTGGCCCCGAGTGATATTGTTGTGGCCCCGAGTGATATTGTTGTGGCCCCGAGTGATATTGTTGTGGCCCCGAGTGATATTGTTGTGGCCCCGAGTGATATTGTTGTGGCCCCGAGTGATATTGTTGTGGCCCGAGTGATATTGTTGTGGCCCGAGTGATATTGTTGTGGCCCGAGTGATATTGTTGTGGCCCGAGTGATATTGTTGTGGCCCCGAGTGATATTGTTGTGGCCCCGAGTGATATTGTTGTGGCCCCGAGTGATATTGTTGTGGCCCCGAGTGATATTGTTGTGGGCCCGAGTGATATTGTTGTGGCCCGAGTGATGCTGTGGTGGTGCTGCCGTGACAGTGTCTTTGCTAGTTACAAGGATTAGAAGAGGGGTAATACTGGGGTATAAGAGGGATAGAGGGGTAGAAGAAAGGTAGAGGGGCAGAAGAGGGTTAGAGGGGTAATAGAGGGGTAGGAGGGTGGCAGAAGAGGGGTAGTAGAGGGTTAGTAGGGTGGCAGAAGAGGGGTAGTAGAGCAGTAGTAGGGGTAGAAGAGGGGTAGAAGGGCAGTAGAGCGGTAGTAGAGGGGTAGAAGGGCAATAGAGCGGTAGTAGAGGGGTTGAGGGGTAGTAGAGGGGTTGAGGGGTAGTAGAGGAGTTGAGGGGTAATAAAGGGGTTGAGGGGTAATAAAGGGGTTGAGGGGTAATAAAGGGGTTGAGGAGTAATAGAGGGGTAGATGAGTGGTCGAGGGGTAGATGAGTGGTAGAGGGGTAGAGGAGTGGTAGAGGGGTAGATGAGTGGTAGAGGAGTGGTAGCGGGTAGAGGGGTAGAAGAGTGGTAGAGGGGTAGAAGAGTGGTAGAGGGGTAGAAGAGTGGTAGAGGGGTAGAAGAGTGGTAGAGGGGTAGAAGAGTGGTAGAGGGGTAGAAGAGTGGTAGTGGGGTAGAAGAGTGGTAGTGGGGTAGAAGAGTGGTAGTGGGGTAGAAGAGTGGTAGTGGGGTAGAAGAGTGGTAGTGGGGTAGAAGAGTGGTAGTGGGGTAGAAGAGTGGTAGAGGGGTAGAGGGGTAGAAGAGTGGTAGAGGGGTAGAAGAGTGGTAGAGGGGTAGAAGAGTGGTAGAGGGGTAGAAGAGTGGTAGAGGGGTAGAAGAGTGGTAGAGTGGTAGAAGAGTGGTAGAGGGGTAGAGGGGTAGAGGGGTAGAAGAGTGGTAGAGGGGTAGAAGAGTGGTAGAGGGGTAGAAGAGTGGTAGAGGGGTAGAAGAGTGGTAGAGGGGTAGAAGAGTGGTAGAGGGGTAGAAGAGGGGTAGAAGAGTGGTAGAGGGGTAGAAGAGGGGTAGAGGGGTAGAAGAGGGGTAGGAGAGTAGTAGAGGGTTAGGAGAGTAGTAGAGGGGTATAGTAGAGGGGTAGAAGAGGGATAGAGGGGTAGAAGAGGGATAGAGGGGAAGTAGAAGGGTAGAGGGGTAGAGGAGGGATTGAGGGGGAAGTAGAGGGGTAGTAGATGGATTGAGGGGTAGTAGATGGATTGAGGGGTAGTAGATGGATTGAGGGGTAGTAGATGGATTGAGGGGTAGTAGATGGATTGAGGGGTAGTAGATGGATTGAGGGGTAGTAGATGGATTGAGGGGTAGTAGAGGGATTGAGGGGTAGTAGAGGGGTTGAGGGGTAGTAGAGGGGTAGAGGGGTAGAAGAGTGGTAGAAGAGTGGTAGAGGGGTAGGAGAGTGGTAGAGGGGTAGGAGAGTCATAGAAAGGTAGAAGAGTAGTAGAGGGGTAGAAGAGTAGTAGAGGGGTAGAAGAGTAGTAGAGGGGTGGAAGAGTAGTAGAGGGGTGGAAGAGTAGTAGAGGGGTGGAAGAGTAGTAGAGGGGTGGAAGAGTAGTAGAGGGGTGGAAGAGTGGTAGAGGGGTAGAAGAGTGGTAGAGGGGTGGAAGAGTAGTAGAGGGGTAGTAGAAGGAAGGGTAGAGGGGTAGAGGAGGGATTGAGGGGGAAGTAGAGGGGTAGAGGGGCAGCGGGGAAAGTAGAGGGGCAGAGGAGGGATTGAGGGGGAAGTAGAGGGGTAGAGAAGGGATTGAGGGGGAAGTAGAGGGGTAGAGAAGGGATAGAGGGGTAGAAGAGGGATTGAGGGGTAGAAGAGGGATTGAGGGGTAGAAGAGGGATTGAGGGGTAGAAGAGGGGTGGTGGAGGGGTTGAGGGGCAGTAGAGGTGCACACTACTTGGCTGATCTTAGACATATACAGATTACTAGAGGTTAAGAAACGTAGAGGAAAGGCTCTGGATCAAAGTATTTGTCAGTATTGCCACTACCCTTCTTCAATTTCGTAAAGAGCTGAAGACGCATCTTTACACTACCTTGCAACATGATAGATAGTCCAACTCCATTCTCAGAATCCTCCACCGTCCTACCCAGATTCACTCTCTCGTGTGTTTTTCTTCAACCCTGCACAGCCATTCGGTGAGGTTTTCCCTAAACACACCTGCCAATTTACAGAAACTTCGACATTTAGGCTGTGAAAGGGTTTGAGAAATGACTGCTGAATAGGTTTTGTAGAGCATGTGCAGGGCCACACACAACATTGCAAGGAGGTTAGCTGGGAAATATATTCTTTGTAAGTGGTATGGAGAACTCTACAGGATGCTGGAGAGGGTGTGTGGGTGAAGGGACACATATGCACGTTTTTGAAATTGTTAAAAATCCAAGAAATACTGCGATGAATGGTTAGGAAAGTGAATGAAATATATATTTCTCTGTCAAGATCCCCTGAAGCTACTGGCAGGTTTGAAATTGTAAATCATTACTCTTGAGAACGGGCAGACAAAGGGCATAACGCTCCTATTCGGTAGCGACGGCATAACATTCAAGAATGTTTGACTACAGATGGATGTCCTTTCTCTACCCCTAATGGAGGCGCTGCTGAACCCCCTAAATTGGATCCGGAGCCGGGACACAGGTTGAGACCGGGTGCGACCCATCGGGCGCTGCTGAAGGCCGGCACAAAGGAGACTGAGCCAGTGCGGTCGTGCCCACCTCCATGCGCTCCCAGCCGCTTGACAGCTGACGGTGCTCTGTGCCCTTTGTTGTATAGCGTTTTAGGACCCTAGTGTAATTTTCCGGATTCATGCCCTTATATAGGTATAAAGTACTGTATCCTTATATAGGAATAGAAATCATAACTATATTAAGACATAGCTCAAGTAGTCCTAATACGGCTTGGCTACCTTCTCTAGTTCCGAAAATCTACAACGATTTCTTGGAAGAACCCGCCTTCAGCAGTCAGTGACCTCCCACTGCATGAATATTGATTTATCCAAGAACTCATGGTTTTTTCAGAGAGGTAAGTCTCTAATGACGTTATTATGTCAAATCTTACGTCAAACTCAGCACCTTCAAGGTATAAATATGCCCACACTTGTCCAAACAAACACACAGTGGTTTGGAGCAGTTCGACTATCTACTTGCCCGAAGCGCCCTGCTGCAGCAAGTGCTGAAGGAAGCCGACCCTCCAGCTAACGTGCTGAGAGACGCTGTACTTTCTCCAGCCGAGAAATCCAGCTCTGGTGTTTCCAGGCTACCCTTGCGGGTTGCTGGGAAATCAAGTCCTGAGAGAGAGATCCCAGACTTCCTACATTCTAAAACCAAGATACGGAGCGGATTAGACCCAACGGGAATTCTTGTATTAGATTCTTGGCAAAGAATACTGAAACTAAGCTACACCTCACTTACTTCTTCCCTTGTACTAGACCTAGATTAGGTACACCGGTGTAGGCGTATTTTAGAAGCACCAGTTGAGTACCTTTAGTCATTATTTATCAATGTATGTATTTTATGTACCATATGGCTTAGAAACCATATCATGCTTTTACAGTATTATTATATAATACTCTTCGTACTGTACTCATTGTACTTTACAACAAGTATTATGAGTGTAGCAGTTCATTTCTTTTGCTTGAGAAAGAAGACTGTTCAATAAATACCTTTTATTGAAAACGCCAGTCTCTCTATTTCTCTGCACCTCTGGTGAAACGAAGCATGCACGATTGACTGAGTGAAATAACTATCTATTGTTTCCGCGACTCTAGAGATATATTTCTTATTCTTGGGAAACAAAGTTGTCATGTTTTAAGCGGTTGTTAGAAACTAATCCCTTCTTGTTCATTCGAGAAAGTTACTAGTGACCTCTGAGCTAGCTGGCACATACACAATTAAGTCTAGTATATTCGGTAGAGACCTAGTCGACCTCAGTCCTACGTCTAAACTACAGGATATACTATTCCAATGCGCAGAGCCTATTGGGAATATAGGAACTACACTACATGGCGCCCAACGTTTGGTAAGGCGATAATTTAACGCTCGATACTAGAGCAACTCAGTCGTGCTTTTCACACAGACCCCTTTTTCCCATAAAATACTCCAATAGAGGCCTGGAGTGGGTTAAAGGATAAAATATCCGCCATAACTGAGTAGGATGAAAATCCTATATATTAGTATTTGGTTTATTCAACGTTGAAGCATACAGTGTTCCAAAATATTGTGCACCTAATCTTTGTTTCCTGAAACTTGCCCTGCAAACTTTCGGTCAACACAATGAGTGACGACGAAAGGGATAGAGCTGCAGCAGCAGCTCAGGCAGTTTTAGACGACACAAATCTCCAACAAAATACCCCGGATGCTATACTCATCCCGGTAAATATAAGGAAAACCATGACTATACAAGCATTTACAATGCAACGGTTTCGCCTTTGGAGAAGTTAGAGCTATTGGCATTGTAAATGACAAAATTTGTATTTATGTGTTGGTTTTGAAAACAGATAAATAAAAGGCATTGTCATTTACATTGCCAATAGCTTAATCTCTCGCAAATGTGAGAACTATTGTACCCTACGGACGAGCTCAGCAGCCAGCAATTACTACCACCCACACACACACCCAGAGCCACACACACACACACACACCCAGAGCCAGCCACACACACACCCAGAGCCAGCCACACACACACACAACCAGAGCCCCCCCCACACACAACCAGAGCAGTCACACACACACACACACACACACACACACACACACACGAGCAGCCACATACACACACACACTGGAGCAGCCACATACACACACACACACACACACACACACACATACACACACACACTGGAGCAGCCACATACACACACACACTGGAGCAGCCACATACACACACACACACACACACACACACACACACTGGAGCAGCCACATACACACACTGGAGCAGTCACATACACACTGGAGCAGTCACATACACACTGGAGCAGTCACATACACACACACACACTGGAGCAGTCACATACACACACACTGGAGCAGTCACATACACACACACACACTGGAGCAGTCACATACACACACACACACCCTGGAGCAGTCACACACACACACACACACACACACACACCCAGGAGCAGTCACACACACACACACTCTGGAGCAGTCACATGCACGCACACACTGGAGCAGTCACACACGCACACACTCTGGATCAGTCACATACACACACATACCATTTACTAGCCAGCATAAACCTTAGAATTGTAATGATAATGGAGTGCCAGCAACGCCTGCAACCTAGGATGCCACTAGAGCAGCGCTAGGGTTGGAAGTGGGGTGGACTTTCCACCTTTAATATGCTTTGAAAGCTTACACAATTGAACATAATGACAAATGAGTTGAATGCACCATTTTCTCCCAAATTGTCTTGGGCGGAGAATCCCTAAATGCCCCCCTTTGTAGTAGGGTGGCTTACTGGGAGCTGGTTTGAAAATTTGCCAAGGGTGCTTTGGGTTCCCAGTTCGGCCCCGAGGCTGGGAGAGGTACAGGGGAGGTGATTAACTCAAAGGCTTATCATTCGCTCCTTTGACAGGTCATGAGTGCTTGGCCTCGCCTAAAACACTGCAGGATTGAACCACACTACAAGCGTTCCAAATCCCAGCAATAGACCGAGAACACAATATTCCAACGCTGCACAGGTGTGCATAGCCAGCAATAGTCTACTTACCACTCTATACCAAAACACATTTTAAACACCGAGCAGCATCATGCCCTCACCAATGTAACAAAACAGAATGGGCAAACAGCTGCCGCAGCACATTCACGCCGCCCGCCACCGTAACACAAATACGACAGACAACCCCATCATCCAACAAGACACCATAACCATACAGTTGGTTAAGTGTTAACTAAATAGAATGATCTGCATCCTCTCATGAATCTACAAAATAAACCTTTAAAACAGTCATTCCACACCCAGAAGAGCACAGCACCACAAGGCCCAAAGTGAACAGCAACCATAAAAATCTGTGCACTCCAGCCTAAAAGGAAAATCTGTGCACTCCAGCGTAAGAAAAAGGACAAGTTCTTGAGTAAAAACGTAATCCCACAAGCATAACACTAAAGTTGTGAGACCATTGTACTCGTCTATTGCGTTCAAATATTACATTATCGCAGACTAAATTGAACATAAAATCGTCAGCTGCACTTTTCACACGGACAGCGGGAGGGGGGCGGGCAGGCACATGGACAGCGGGAGGGGGGCGGGAACGGGGACACCACCTTGAAAAGAACAACGACAAACACCACCACCCTTCTGGACAACCTTGCCAATCTCGGACTTAAACAACTTGTTGACACCCCCACCCACTATGTCGGGCACACGCTCGACCCTATCTTCACCTCCAGCAAGCACATCTCCTTCAATCACACAACAGCTCTCCATTGGACGGACCACAGCTGCGTTCACTTCAACTACAAAAAGACTACGACCCTCAACCACCCACAACCAATTCCCCGCAGAAACTGGAACAAAATTACCACCGACCAGCTCTGCACATCGCTTCACCAAAACCCTCCGGCCAAATCATCGGACCCAAACCAAGCAGCCACCAACCTCACACAATGGATCACCCACAGCGCTGACGAATTAGCACCCTTGAAAAACCATCAAATCAGGCAAGGTAGCAAGAAAGCCCCCTGGTTCAATGATGACCTTAAGAAATCCAAGAAGATCTGTCGTACCCTCGAGAAAGCCTGGCGAAAAAACCCAACCACTGACAACCTGGCCACCTTCAAGAACGCCACCCGCAAACACCACCAACTGATCCGAGCCACCAAGAAATCAGCTTTCAAGGATCGACTCGACAACAACGCCCACAACAGCAAGGAACTATTCAACGTCGTCAAAGAGTTCACCAACCCCACCGCCGGCACTAACGACATCACGCCCTCCCAAGACCTCTGCGACTCTCTAGCCTCGTACTTCCACAACAAAATCGCTGACATACATAACAGCTTTGAAGACCAGTCCACCCCACCTACCTCCGAACTAAAAACCCCCTCCAACAACCTTTGTGACTGGAACCCTATCACCACTGAAGACACCATCCGCCTGATGAACTCCATCCACTCAGGATCGCCAACCGACCCATGTCCCCACCACATTTTCAACAAAGCAGACTCCTTGATCGCTCCCCATCTCCGAGACGTCATCAACTGCTCCCTCAACACCGCTACCTTCCCGGAAAGCTGGAAACATGCCGAACTCAGCGCCCTCCTGAAGAAACCCACAGCAGACCCCACTGAACTTAAGAACTACCGCCCCATTTCGCACTTCCCTTTCCCTGCCAAAGTCATTGAGAAAGCCGTCAACAGTCAGCTCGCCGCCTTCCTCGAATCCAACAAATCCCTCGACCCTTCACAGTCCGGCTTCCGAGCCAAACACAGCACCGAGACCGCCCTCATCGCAGCAACAGACGACATTCGAACTTTACTGGACAACGGAGAAACAGCTGCCCTCATACTACTTGACCTCTCCGCAGCCTTCGACACAGTCTGTCATAGCACCCTTATACAACGCCTTAGCAACGTCGGAATACAAGGAAAAGCATTGGACTGGATCATCTCGTTCCTCGCCGGAAGAACCCAGAGAGTCCGCCTCCCCCCTTTTAGATCAGAGGCCACCGAAGTCATCTGCGGCGTACCACAAGGATCATCACTCAGTCCCACCCTCTTCAAAGTATACATGAGTCCCCTCGCATCCATCGCGCGCCAACACAACCTCAACATCATCTCCTACGCAGACGACACCCAGCTGATCCTCTCCCTCACCAAAGACCCAAACACCGCCAAAACCAACCTACACGAAGGGATGAAAGAAGTAGCCGAGTGGATGAAGATTAGCCGTTTAAAACTGAATTCGGACAAAACGGAAGTCCTCATCTTAGGTTCATCCCCCTCCGCCTGGGACGACTCATGGTGGCCACCGGCCCTGGGAAACGCACCCATACCAACGGACCACGCACGTAACCTGGGCTTCATCCTGGACTCCTCCCTCTCGATGACCAGACAAGTCAACGCCGTCATCATCATGCTTCAACATCCTACGTATGCTCAGAAAAATCTTCCGTTGGATCCCCACCGAAACAAGAAAAACGGTCACCCATGCACTGGTCACAAGCCGACTGGACTACGGAAACACCCTTTACGCCGGATCCACAGCCAAACTACAGAAAAAACTCCAACGCATCCAAAACGCCTCAGCCAGACTCATCCTAGATATCCCCCGCCAAGCTCACATTTCCGGTCACCTAAAAGACCTCCACTGGCTCCCCGTCAACAAGAGAATAACGTTCCGTCTCCTCACCCACGCACACAAAGCCCTCTACGACCTAGGACCCGAATACCTCAACACGCGCCTGTCCTTTTACACCCCCACCCGCCAACTACGATCGTCCAATCAAGCCCTCGCCGCAATTCCACGCATCCAAAGATCCACCATGGGGGGGAAGATCTTTCTCCTACTTAGCGGCCAAGACCTGGAATGCTCTCCCCACCTACCTCCGCCTTACGCAGAACCACCTCTCCTTCAGAAAATAACTAAAAACTTGGATATTCGATAAGTAAAGCACCCCCCTTCCCTCAAGCGCCTTGAGACCCTCTGGGTGAGTAGTGCGCTATACAAATTTTAAACTTGAACTTGACACGAACAGCGGGGGGGGGGGGGCAGGAACGGGAAGATGGACAGCGGGAGGGGGGTGCGGGAAAATCTCTTGCTTCACGGTCTTGTGTGAAACATCACGAGCTGGGTAGAGCCAGCCACACGTCTAACCCTTTCTCCAAGACCCAGGCCCCCAGAACACCCCTGTTGTGGCGAAGCCTGCTGTGCATTTACGTCACTTTTACCCACTGGACTAATAAAAAATAGAGCTAACCTGGAGAACCAACCTAGGACTTCCATTCTATTCTCGCGTAAACACTCCGCCTGCGTGTGATTGGCTGTCAGATGTGCTGTACAATATTCAGTGATGGCTAAGAGTCAGTGCACGTGCATCAGACTGACTGCACAGCTTTGAATCAGCATTATGAAGGTTTTGAAGTCGTGCTGTCTGCATCACAAGCACGATCTTGGAGAAGTTCCGATTTAAATCTACGAGTTTTAGAAAGTGCGGTCGCACACCTGCGCCCAGCACAAAGGAACGCCTACAAGATACAGCCCCAGGTGCGACCAAGCTCTGCGCCTGTAGACTACAGGTGAACGCACAATGTGCACCTCAAAATGCAAGTCACACAACCTGAGCTCGCAACATTTTCCTGGAAAGTCATTCTGTTTTCAAACGAAAGGACGCCTTTTAAATAATCCTGTTAAATGGAATCACTTAAAACGTGGTGTCGAGCATGCACATGTTCATGATATGGCCCCTGCAGATCTGAGCTGTAGTGTAGGGTGTGCAGTACACTGCAGTTATGGGGCCCTAAGGTAAAGAGTAGCGCTGGTAGTGCTCATATCTGGGATGAGGCGCTTGCTCTTCCTCATCAGACTGACCCAGAAAAGGAGCACCTGTACTCCGAAGTGCACAACGTGTATGCTCTTGTAACTCCGATGTCCACAGCGTGTGCGCACCTGTATTGGTGCACGGTGTATATGCTCAGGTAACTCTGAGGTGCGGAGCGTGTATACCTCTAACTCTGAGGTCCGCCGTGTGTGCAGTGCACAGCCCGTGTGCCCTTGTTACTCAGGGGTGCAGAACGTGTGTGCACTCGTTACTATGGGGTGCCTAGCATGTGCGCTTGTAACTCCGGGTGGAGAGCGGGTATGTAGGCACCTGTAACTCTGTGGTGCAAAGCGTGTGTGCAGTGCAGAGCGCGTGTGCCCTTGTAACTCAGGGGTGCAGAGCGCATGTGCACACCTTACTCCAGGGTGCAGAGCAGGTGTGCACACGTTACACCAGTGTGCAGGGCGGGTGTGCACACCTTACTCCAGTGAGCAGAGCGCGTGTGCACACCTTACTCCAGGGTGCAGAGCAGGTGTGCACACGTTACACCAGTGTGCAGGGCGGGTGTGCACACCTTACTCCAGGGTGCAGAGCAGGTGTGCACAGGTTACACCAGGGTGCAGAGCAGGTGTGCGTTGTGCGCCTGCAGCTCTTGAGTCTCCACCTTGCACTCTGCCGTCTGCTGGGTTCACCTCTGAGAGCGATACCTTCCCGAAAGTTCGTGTATGACATAAAAGAGGCCCCCCTGTGCCTACGCCGCCGCTCTCCTAAGTTGTGGATCATTGAGCTTTAAGCTGCTCCAGGATCTTCAACACTCCCACCCCCCATTTCTTTTTTTGGGAGTGTGCCTCTGCCCCAAGGCGAGTATATAAGGTGTCTGAGGCCGGTCGTGTGCCAAACTCACTGCTCGCACGAGCTGACGGCAGCAGAGATCACTTAGCAGACAAGGACATCAAGATCTGAAGCCTGCTTGACTCACACTGGGAGCACTTGGAGAAAACATGGGCGGACAAACGAACAGCGGGAGGGGGGGCAGGAACGGAGAGCGGGACATCGCGCAACCCACCCCTGAAAAGAGCGGGACATCGCGCAACCCACCCCTGAAAACGCCATTTTGGAAGTGTGGCGAAAACAAAGCTTTTAAAAAAAAAAAAAAAACACCGCCCACCGCCGCATGACGAGTGCAAAGGGGCAGGATGAGTAAAAATCGCGGGAACGCCCACGAATCTGCTCGGGGAATGAGTGACGCATCTGTTACAATGGCTAGCCTCCATTTAGGGAGCTAGCCAATGGGACAGAGGCGGAACGAAGCCCCATACTTGTTTACAAAAGTTTTTTGCTTGCGCAGTAAACGCCAGGCGAAACCTAAAAACTTATAGAAAATGGAGTATCATCGAGACGTGGTTAAGTAATATTTGTTATAGAAACACATGAATATCGACAGACAGAGGTATTCAATTCATGGATTCTGTTTCCTGCAGCAAATCCAGTAACACACAAGTTCCACTACTACAAAGTAGAGGAACCTCCAGCGGAATACGTTCCCTTCGAGGACGTTGAAATTCCACTAACATACCACGAGCATCAGCTCTGGTTTCTTGGCGCCCTACAACATCAAAATCACATTACCAGGCTCAGTCCATTAGGGAGACCAAGAGCAACATGGCCGGTACTAGCCAGCTATACACCACATCCTGACATTGAAAGAATGACAGGTCCAGAACTATTAGCTCAGCTTTCCAATGGTAGCTACGTTATGCTCAATGATCACAGCTGTTGTGGCATGTTGCCGGGAAAAACCTATCTAGTTAGTGTGTCGGCCAAGGTTACTTGTTGTATGCAAGTATTTTATCCGAAAAGCAAGACAGACGGGGAGACGGCGTTATGGCCTTCACTGAATATCTCTTCTATACGAATTGATACTTTAAGCAGAATGAAAGCCATTCTTTTACAAAAAACTGTGCCACTGACCTCGTCTAGAGAAGCGTATGATCTGCAAGTTGCAAGGACTTCTGCAGAGATACATGCATTATCAACAAACTGCCCAGTACATTTCGCAGAAATGTTAGGTCAAATCTTAAACATGTCTGACACCAGTGGCATCGCACATGTATTTAAGACGATCTTTTCGGGACTGTTAGCACCATTCGAAGCAGTCCTCTGCATTTTTCCAAATTTCGTGCACTCTGTGTTTGGTGGTCTCCCTCTCATTTTGGGACTCGTAGCAGGAATTCTATTTTTGTTCCTTCTGCTCCGATATGGCGAATCCAGTCATCGACGATACCCAGACTACAATGGAACGGGTTCTACTGGCCATGCGGTATCGTGACAGAATTACACAGATTCTTAGCTTGGCTTGTTTAAGAGATCTGAATACCACTTGGTTCCTTTCATTCAGACCAATCTGGCAAGATTGCATCTTACCTGTTCTACGATGCCTGTTTTGCGGAGAAGAATGCGTGTTAGACATTTGTCTTACACTTCCATCAGCACTGCCAATGGATGTCGACACTTTGCTGGTTCTCATAACGACTCATTCATCGTATTGCCCCCAACGGCTGGCAATCCTGATGACGGCATTCATTGAGATCTCACCGGCGAATCCAGCTATTGGTGAGGTATGTGAAACAACAGGTACCATCTACAGCGAACATTGCTAATGCGGATGACGCTGACGGCGATGCTTCACATCTATGCACATTTGATCTACTTGATGAAGTAGTTCCACTTTAATCAACTGTGGTAGTCGGTTTCTTTTGCACACAGCGTTCCATGAACTCTGAAATTCGGCCTTTTGTTTTTCAAAACAAACCCTCTAACTTGGGAACTCTGTTTCTACAATCTACATTTGAAAAAATGTTCTCTCCATCCCAGAATAGAACTTTTTTCAATTGGCACAAAGTTATCTGCTTAAAGTAGAACTATTCTTAGAGAACAAGAAATTCATTTGATACTTCCTATAGACAATATTTGGCATTTTATATATTATGCTATGGAATGGTCTCAACTTTTTTTCTTCTGTAAATTTAGAGCCATTTCATAAATGTCATTTCATAATTCATTTAGATAGCATTCTTTAATGACAGCTATCTATATATATAAAAACAAATGTATGTCTGTCTGTTTGTCCTTTATGCATTACTACACCATTCATCCGATCGCCATGAAACTTTGGGAAGTTGTTGAGTACACTCCCATGAAGGTTTCTGGTATTAAAAAATGTAAATATCGAAGCAAGATTAGAAGCTGTTCGAATACAAACTGATCAAGCCCTTTCTTCTCAAACGAACGAGAATCGCTCCAAAGGTGAATTCCTCTAATGTAACCCGGCCCCCCTCGAGCGCAGCTAGGCACGTTGAGGGGGCCGGAGAAGCTGCCCAAACATGTTGAATCAGTCTTCGTTGTGCCGAGGCAGAGTGTTGGCTAGACGGTGCGGGATCGGGAATGAACCAGAGTCTTGATGGGGGCGCAAGGTATGAGCGTGTAGGCGCTGTGCTCGCGTTCAAAAGTATACTAAATGCGATGAGGCCTAATCCGGTGCCAAATAGAACCGGAGGGGAAGTAGTCTAGGGTGAAAGACACAGGGGCCAATATCGAGTGCGAGACACAAGTATCATTAGAAAGCGTACACAAACCAGAGAAAAAAGTTATAAATTCACCTTAAAAGGCCATTCTGAGGTATTATTGGGTGGGATTATGAACACATGCTTTAGGTATGTTTTTTATGCTTATAGATTTAGTAATATTAGACATAATACGTGGAGTGGGTGTTGTATAGCGTTTTAGGACCCTAGTGTAATTTTCCCGATTATTGCCCTTATATAGGTATAAAGTACTGTATCCTTATATAGGCTTAGAAATCACAACCATATTAAGACATAGCTCAAGTAGTCCTAATACGGCTTGGCTACTTCCACTAGTTCCGAAAATCTACAACGATTTCTTGGAAAAACCCGCCTTCAGCAGTCCGGGACCTCCCACTGCATGAATATTGATTTATCCAAGAACTTGTGGAGTTTTCAGAGAATTAAGTCTCTAATGACATTATTATGTCCAATCTTACGTCAAACTCGGCACCTTCAAGGTATAAATATGCCCACACTTGTCCAAACAAACACACGATGGTTTGGAGCAGTTCGACTATCTACTTGCCCGACGCGCCCTGCTGCAGCAAGTGCCAAAGGAAGCCGACCCGCCAGCTGACGCACTGAGAGACGCTGTACTTTCTCCAGCCGAGAAATCCAGCTCCGCTGTTTCCAGGCTACCCTTGCGGGTTTGCTGGGAAATAGAGTCCTGAGAGAAAGATACCAGATCTCCTACATTCAAAAACCAAGGTATGGAGCTGATTAGACCCTAAGAGAATTCTTGTATTAGATTATTGGCAAAGAATACTGAAACTAAGCTACACCTCACTTCTTCCCTTGTACTCGACCTGGGTTAGGTACACCGGAGTAGGCGTATTTTAGAAGCACCAGTTGAGTACTTTTAGTAATTATTTATCAATGTATGTATTTTATGTACCATATGGCTTAGAAACCATATCATGCTTTTACAGTATTATTTTATAATACTCTTCGTACTGTACGCATTGTACTTTACAACAAGTATTAAGATTGTAGCAGTTTATTTCTTATGCTTGAGAAAGAAGACTGTTCAATAAATACCTTTTATTGAAAACGCCCGTCTCTCTATTTCTCTGCACCTCCGGTGAAACGAAGCATGCACGATTGACTGAGTGAAATAACTATCTATTGTTTCCGCGACTCTAGAGATATATTTCTTATTCTTGGGAAACAAAGTTGTCATGTTTTAAGCGGTTGTCAGAAACTAATCCCTTCTTGTTCATTTGAGAAAGGTTCTAGTGACCTCTGAGCTAGCTGGCACATACACAATTAAGTCGAGTATTTTCAGTAGAGACCTAGTCGACCTCAGTCCTACGTCTAAACTGCAGGATATACTATTCCAATGCGCAGAGCCTATTGGGAATATAGGAACTACACTACACATTCCGACGGGCACTCTGCTTGGGAACAGCGGACTCCTTCTGAAACGCGTACTGGCCGCATAGAGAGTGCCGGAACAGAGATGCCTGTCCCGGCTGGGATGCCCCAGTTTGCATGAGGCCCAATAAAGCCCCTCATTCGGCCTGATCTACATGAGGGCCGGGCTGCCGGCACTAGAGCACAGCACCGGCGCCTGGGTACCAAGGCCTGACTGATGCAGAGGGCTGTCCACACTTAGTTGTCCTCTTTGGCACTGACGATACCTGCTGCCTGGAAGCTGGAATGAGCCTAACCTTTAAAGTTACCAGCAGCACCTGAGGCTCTCCGATTGGGCTACCCGTCACACACTAGACGCTACTTCTCCACAACCAGCCCTGAGGGCACTCTGCTGGGTGGAGCTCCAGCCCCCACAGAACTTGGTTATCCTCAGGGTCTGGCCCTACTTGACCTGCACTTCCAAAACACCATTGCCAGCACTTGTCTGCACACTGCTGATTGAGCCTAGCACTAATCTGACTTATCCTCAGTTTTGATAGAGATGGAGTTGAGCTGAAGCTAAGGCCTGCCTGCCCCTCCTGAGCAGCCGACACAGGGAGGTGTGCCGGGGCCGGAAGACACACTGTGCAGATCACCCCTTCTCTCCCGTGGTCACCCCGCGAAGAAGGGATTGAGCATCTTCATTCTGGTGCAAGACTGGCTAAGGCGGTCATATCTGTTCAACATACAGACATTGCCTCCTTGCTTATTAAATACAAAAATGAGAACACACGATGCACAGTTAACAAAACTATCGTTCGAAAACAAGTGCTTCCTGCCAAATTGAACATACCCTAGGGCCTAGACACTGACGCAGACATGCCCTGACTGGAGGAGACCGGCATGCAGGACTCGGATCTCCGAGTGCTACTAATGTACGTCGGAACCAGTTTAAAATCTATAGACTCCAAACTAGACTTGCTCACAAATTGCCTCGACCAGGTTAAACAAAGAGTAGACAAACATGATGCCTGGCTGAACCACCTGGAAAATCGGGTATTGGATGCAGACAACCTACAAATGGAGTCCAAAGAAAACCTTTTGAGAATGGACAAAGTGCTAGAGTTAATTAAGGCCAAAAACAAAGACCTCAAGGCCCACTTCCAGATGTAATACCCTCCGTATAGTAAGAATTCCAGAAACCACAGTGTAAGAAAGTGCCCTTTTTGCATTATAACCCCTAACTTTTTGACAGATACCTGATGCCAACTTGACTGTGTGCTAGGATCCTGCTAACCCGGCCCTAGCACCTGTGTTCTTTCCTAAAACTGTACCCTTGTTACCCAAAATTGGCACACCTCTGACCACCTGTAAGTCCCTTGTAAAAGGCACCACTAGCACCAAGCGCCCTGTGACCAGAGATGGCCTGAGGGCTGCCCTCAGATACCCCTCGCCACCCACACGCAGGCAGGGAACTGGCTTAAAAGGCCGCTTTGGCGCGGGAGCGGGCACTTGGAAACACACCGCTACCCGAAGGGCGTTTTTTTTTTTAAACTGCACTGAAATTGTTTTAAACTGCTAAAATTGTATGAAATTGATGTATTAGAGGGAATGTAACCTAATACCAACGTGATATTCTTATGCGGCACAGGTCTCCCTAGCGGTCTCTACACACCCCTCGGCTTCAGCCAACCACGAAGGGTGGGGGAGGAGCCACAGGCGGGGAACCGGCGTAAAAGTCCGCTTTGGCGCGGGCACATGGAAACACACTGCTACCCGAAGGGCGCTTTTTTAAAAAAACTGCACTGAAATTGTTTTAAACTGCTAAACTTGTATGAAATTGATGTATTAGAGGGAAAGTAACCTAATGCCAACAGGATATTCTTGCTGCGCAGGGATCCCTAGCGGTCTCTACCCACCCCTCAGCTTCAGCTAACCACGAAGGGCGGGGGAGGAGCCACAGGCAGGGAACAGACTTAAATGGCCGCTTTGGTACGGAAGTGCAGCGGCGCGTTAAAGGCAAGCCCGTCTGCGCAAGGACGGGCCCAGGGGCCAGAAATTATGTCCAATCTATCAGCTATTCCGCGAAGGAACTTAAGGACATGTCGCAATTACTGACCCCACTCAGCCACGTCACGGCTGCACGACTGAGGTCACTCGGGATCCTTAAGCCACAGACAGGCCACCCCGAGCTACCTCCGCTATCCTTCTTACTCCAAGTAACTGACTAATATCCACCACTGAAATTACTACATTTTTCACCATATTAATTCACCACTAATCCTTTGTAGGCTTCCTGAATAGCGTGCGTCAACAAGCGCTATGTAAATACAAACCTTTGTCCTCCTCTATCCTTCTGCTATCATTCCAAATCCAAATCGCTGACTAACCTATCCACCACTTAAACTGTACTTGCATGTTTCACTATACTAATTCAACACTAACCCTCTATGGGTCCCGGAGTAGCGTGCTACTCGCCGAAAAAACGCTTTGACGCCTCGTCCGGGGTAGTAAGCGCTATATAAATGCAATTACAATACAATACATACTTCATGTAGACCGGCCTGGTAAAACGGGTGGGGGAGTTGCAGCAATCATCCATCACAACCATAAATTCATGACAATCATCCCCCTCTAGTTCTCCCCGATGTGGACAACTTGGTCATCAAGCTAGAATCTAAATCCGGCCCACTAATCTGCGTTTTGATTTATAGGCCCCCACAGTATATGCCGCAGTTTACCACACAGCTGAGCGAGCAAATGGCCAACATTGCAACTGACTACACCAAAACTTTGCTAATTGGTGATTTAGACTACTGTTCTAACGACCCACAGGGGGGCCCCCAATCCATGGAAATAACTGAATTCTTAACCAATTTGAACTTCACTCAGCATGTGACCGCAGCCATGCACAATAAAGGTCACATTCTGGACCAGGTCTGGTCAACCAACATTATAGTATCTGCCCCTACTATCCTACCTTGTATATGGTCGGACCATCACTTACTTAAACTGTTAGTTACTATACCCATTGACAAACAGACCCCTTCGATTGAAGGGGGCATGATTAGGGCATGGGGGGTTCCCTTAATAAACAAGAATTTCTGAACACACTTGCCAACCAATCTGTCATCTTCGACTCAGATGTGGACCTCCTAGAAGCTAATATCTCAGCTTGGATATCGGCAGCCAGCGATGCGCATGCTCCACTAAAAAAACTAGCTAGCCGCTCTGAGGCACACAAATGGTTCTCTATAGAACTAAGAAAGCAAAAACTAGCACTCCGCCGAAAAGATTGTAGATGGAGACTAAACTACTCCCCTGTAGATTGGCATATTTACTCCCTAGCGCAGAAGGAATATAAAAAAGCTATAAGTGTAGCAAAGGCCTCGCATTACTCCTCCAGAATTCTCAACTCACCCAACGGTCAAGGGAAATCTTTGCAATTGTCAATGAATTATCTAACACAGAATCTCCCCCTCCCCCACTCCCTCCCAAGATCTCTGTAATTCTTTAAATAATTTCTTCCTGGATAAAATAGCCACTATTAAAGCTGGCATTCCCAACTCAAATTCCAAGAAGACCTTCCCTGGTCCGCTTACTAACTCCCTCACCTTGGATGCCTTCCCGACTATCAGCAATCAAGTCTTCCTGGAACTGCTGTTTAATGTAAAATCTGGCACCCCCTTGGACTGTTTCCCACCTCATGTCTTAAGACATATTGCCTGCACTACCAACTGCTGCCATGACCCTCCTTAACAAGTCTCTATTACAGGGCTATGTCCCCAACATTTTTAAAAACGCAATTGTGGTCCCTCTCCTAAAAAAAAAACCTGGAGCTGACCCTCTAAACTTGTCAAACTATCGATGATTTCCCTGCTCCCCTACCTGGCGAAAGTGCTAGAAGCATATGTGGCAAAATGCCTGTCAAGCTTCCTGGAACTGTCTGGCTATCTAGACTCTCACCATGCTGGCTTCTGCCCTGCCCACTCAACAGAATCAGTGATACTGGCAGTTCTGGATGAACTACATAAGAAAGCGGATGAAGACATTCCACATGCCCTGGTACTATTAGACCTGTCAGCCGCGTTTGACACGGCTGACTATAGTATACTGAAAGACGGTGTCAGACAGCTGACATCCAGGGTCCAGCCTTCCGATGGATCAGCTCCTTTCTTAAAGGTCGCACTCAATCAGTGCGCCTGGCCGCATTTACAGCCCCTAAGTTTAACAACATCATGTGGGGTCCCAAAAGGTTCCTCGCTTCTCCCCCCACGCCCCCCCCCACCCACTTGTTCAATGTATGCCTCCTCCCCCTGAATCAATCATTGAAGAATATGAACATGACAACCTTCTATTACGACCTTCAGTTAACCTTCACTATTCATAATTCACCCAAGTCAGTGGCTGAATTCCAGACCACCATGCTCTTTATCCGCCAATGGATGGATCAAAACCATCTAAAGCTCAATCCCAGTAAGACGGAATTACTACTCACACTCAAGAGCAAGGCCTTCTGGGGCCCACAGTACTGGGCAACGGATCTTGTCTCCCCACCAGCACCATCTACCGCGGTAAAAAGCCTCGTGTCATCATAGATAGTGGCTTATCAGTAAAAGCCCAAGTAAGTTCAGTGGTCTCTAAATGCTTTCATCAGCTACGAAAGATTAGGAAGATAAGCCGTATGCTCAGTTATGCAGCACTAATACAGGTAACAATAGCTCTTGTATTATCACAGTTGGATTATGCTAATCCAATCTACCTAGGACTGCCACTGTACCTCACTAAGAGGCTCCAAATGGTCCAGAATCAGGCGGCCAGGCTGATCCATCAACAACCTAGATGGCAATCTGCCAGACCACTACTGAAGAAACTACACTGGCTTCCAATATCTCAAAGGACAGAATTCAAGACTGGATGCTTGGTCCTTAAATTATTACAAGGCAAGAGTCCTAAATTTATCAATACCCTTCTAACCAGGTATACACCTTCCCGCAATCTCCGTTCAATGCATCTCCAGCTAATGACCACTCCTACCTGTAAACGAAAACGACAAGGTGGACGGCGGTTTGCATACTTGACCACTAGTCTTTGGAATTCATTCCCTCTGGAGATTCGATCCTGTACAGACCTACTCAAATTCAGGAAATCGCTTAAAACGTGGCTGTTTATGAAAGCTCACATATAATCTTCCCCTTTTTTTCCTGGTATGTTCCAAGTAGCGCCATGAAACCCCTGGGTGTACGTGCGCTTTATAAGCAACTGATAACATAACATACCACCCTGCCATTGCAGGCTGGGTGTTTTGGTGCAGACCAAAATGAAGAGTCGGCATGGCTCCCAACCATGTGTTCCATGCCCACCAACACTGCCTGTGGCATGGGTATGTCTCCCCTCTAGCAAGTCTTGCAGCTCTAAAGGCAGGGTGCACCATACCCGAGGTGAGGGCATAGCTGCATGAGCAATATTCCGCTACAGTGCCTGTGCCATTCACAGACAATGTAAGTGCAGGGGAGACATTTTGAGTACATGGGTTGAGAGTCTGTCAGCATGAACTCCTCAGCTCCATGATGGCTTTACTGAAGTCTGGGAAGTTTGGTATGAAACGTCCGAGCACATTAAATCCACACTGATGCCAGTGTTGGATTTAATGAAAAATGCACACAAAGGGCATCTTAGAGATGCCCCCTTAAAAACGATCAACTCTGGTGTGGTTCCTGACTGACTCCCAGCCATCTGCCACCACGAGACAGGTTTCTAGACACATGAGTAGAGAGCCCTTTGTTCTCTGGGTCCGCGAACAAAACACATCCTGGGCAGAGGTGTCATGCCGCCTCTCCCAGGATGGGCAGGGTCCTTGAAGAGGGAGCTCCAAAGGCCTGCCACCTTTGTTAGCTACCCTCAGCCATTTTCTGCTATCAGCAACTGGCCCCCACTGGTTCTGATGCCCCATTTTGGGCGTGAGGACGGGCAAAAATCCTAGCAAGCAAGGGAGGTGTGCCCACCTTTGCCAACCCCACCCCTCAGGTGGGGGAGGCGAGGTGAAGCCCACATCTGTGCCCACTATCTTGTAGATGGGGGGGGCCTCAAATCAGGAAGAGGCTTATGCATCCCTCCCAATGGAGTGTGGCATACTAGGGGTGTAGGCACCCAGGGAAGCCCTGCACACCCCTGTAACGCCCCTTAATCTAGTATTTAGGGGCAGCCCTGAACCTTGCCTCTTCAGATTCAATGTGACAAGGAGGACTGCAGAGCCGTGCTGCAGAAGAGGAGGACTACGACAACTGCTTTGGCTCCAGCCCTACCAGTCTTCCCAAAGAACACTCCTCTCCCGTAGATACCGGATTTGTCCAACACCAATCCAAGCCAGGACTCAAGATCCAGTGGGATCCGTGAGTCCCCACCACTCTGCATCCAACGCCCACGGCCAGAGTTCGAAAGGCCGAAACACTCCAGTGAGGTCCCCCTGGCGCTCCTGTCCTGTGATCCAGCATTGGGCGACCTCCACCGACCTTCTCTTATACACCTGCAACCTCATCCTGCAGGGTCACAGGAACCGGTGAGAAAAACCAGACACAAAAAGACACCCCTTCAGCTATTGAGTCCTGAGGTGCTCGGCCAACGGTGTCCTGGTGTCCAGCAACTCTTCAACTTTACCCTCCAGTCGTTGGTTCCCATAGTCCAGTCTTCTGGCTCCAGCCTGCAGTCCTTTTTCACCACCGACATCCTCCATTGAAACCCATTAGTCTACCGACATGTACTGAGCACCCTGCCCCTGCGAGGACAGTGGTGTGGACTTTGTGCAAATCTTGGACCCCCTTAGCCCTGACTTTAACCCTAGTAGCTTGGCTCCTTAGACCAAGTGGCCTGCCTGTGAGCAGCCCCGAACCAACGTGCCCCATTTGCTAATATTGGCACCCTGCGCTCTGCACCCGCCTGCCCTAGTGCAGCTGGGGGTGCCCCATTAATGCCAACCTGAGCCTTGGTGAACCTTGGTTCTGCACTCCATAACTCCTATTCCAAAACAGTCTACTTACCTGTAAACATAGCACCTCGTTTTTCTCCATAGGACTGAATGGTGAGGTTCTTTTTGAAAATTATTGTGTTGAACTGTCTTGTACTTCACGAAAATTAACCTATTGCTTTCACAAGAGTTAACTTGCTTAAACTGTGTTAGGAGTGTGTTTCAAGTCAAACCAAAAAAGTAATCGAAAAGTAATTGCAAGCATTTTTGAACAGTTTACAAATAGTTTTCTCAGTTGAAAAAGTAATCTGAATGTTCGTAAGAAACCAGTGTTCACTGTATTTTGAAAAGTCATATTGTATGAAGAGTTTAATTACCTGCTACTAAGTTAATCTTGGTTCTAGAAATTAAACAAAATAACTTTTTATTCAAACAATTGGTCTGGGTTCAGTCTTTGAGTGTGTGATATCATTTCTTGCCTGAGTGTGTACAAAAAATGCTTATCACTGCCCTCCTAATAAGCCTGACTGCTCAACCAGACTACCACAAAAGAGAGTAAGGGATTATCTACTTTAGCCTCTGCTATACCTCTAGGGATCCACTGGCCTCTGTGCACACTATACCTTACTTTGGTATAGTATATACAGAACCAGCTTCCTACACACTGCCATTTCTAAAATGGACGACTTTGTCGAGACCCTACTGCAATACATCTTTGGAGCGGATCTATCTCAGGTCATCATCAAGGAGAGAGTCCACAGATCGCTAGTTCCCAGGCCCCTCCCTGCCCCATTGTTGCCCACCTGCTAAACTATCTGGACCATGATGTGGTCCTCAAGCTGGCCCAACACCAAGGCAATAACATCTCCTATCCGGATTTTACCATGGCAGTCCAGGCAGCCCGTCCAAACTTTCTACCGGCCAAGAGGACCCTACAACAAGCTGGAGTACCATACGCACTTTTGTAACCCGCCAATCTGAGGATCTCCTTCGAAGGCAAAATGCATTTCTTCACTGAAGCCAAATCGGCGCTAAAATTTGCCAAACTGACCTCCAAGACTCCTCGTTCCCCAGCGCTTCCTCAACAGAAGCGCAGCTAAGTGATAATGACTGACTCTTCCCTCGGTACATTCTACATGGTCACCTTGTCACCTGGCAGGGCTGGTGGTGTGCTGTGCCCCAAATGAACCACCGAATTCGATACAAGAGATGAGCTACTGCTGCCAGTAATGTTACATTTTTCTGTTCACCTTGTTGCGCACACACATGTATGCTTCCATATTGCTTGGGATCCTCCTTGACCCAACAGCTCGGCCACCCAGCCGCAATGTGGGGTAGTTTGCCTGGTGACACCATTTGTTGCGCTAGTTCTTCTTTTTGTCTTTCTTTCTCTAGCTAACTGGGAGGGATCTCACAACCTGTTTGGTTGGGTTGGTGTGGGTGTGTGGGAGGAAGGGGTCTTGCTAGTTCTAACTCAAGGGGAAAGAAGGGTGGACGAGGGTCTTTCAATGGTTGTCTCCTGGAGTATGCGTTTCCGGAGGAATGCCTTGACCTAATATTGTATATCTGTTTCAGTCAGTCAAAGTGACAAGGGACTGGTTTTTTTGGGTGATTTGAAATACTGTTGGCTCAATGCCATGCACTGTTACTTTGTCGTGAGATTTCCTACTGCACACTGCACTTACCCTCCATGCAGACCCACTACATAAGCCAATTCCACACCATCTCTGAGCGGGGAAGATGGCATGGCCTGCGTGCCCTGCCTCCCATGGAATGTGCTTGGCCTTAATGACCGTAGGAAAGCAGAACTAGTTCACGCCTGCCATACCAGACATAAAATCGGTATCTGATTCTTAGAAGAGACTCATCTGGCCAACGCTCCAGCCCCTGGGCTTCATGCATGTGGTTGGGTGGAAACTTATTCCTCAACATACTCCAGCTATGCGAGGGGTGTCTCAATAGTACTACAAAAAAGGCCAACCATGCCTGACCACACATTGCCTCAGCGACAAAGAAGTACCTTATGTCATATTAGTAGGCACACTTAATAAATACCCATTGATCCTAGCCGTACTGTACGGGCCTTAAACTGACGATCCGGAGTGTTTCTCTGAGGCGTGGAAACTAATATCAGTCTTTGGCACTCAGACAGTACTGTGGAGTGTAGACTTTAATGCCCTGCCAGAAGATGCGATGGATAGATCCGGATTCTCCAGACGCACCCATCCTCAGGTGCACACACTGATCTGGCAATCACTTGTAAGATATCTGGCACCTCATGCATCGTGATGCTCATGAAGGAACATGCATCTCCGCACATGGTCAAGGGTCGACTTTTGGTTGATCTCCAAAGATGCACAAGAACATGTTAGCCCAGCACACTCAATATACAAATGTCACAAAATATACAATCAGTAATACAGAAATTTTTCGAAGGCGAGTCGATGTTGGATTTCAGTTCATTCTTTATTTTTCATTCTTTAAAAAACTTTTGAAACTGCCAACGTGTTTCGTCCCATCCAGGGACTTCTTCAGGGCTCGCAACGTAAAGTACAATTATTCTAATTGTCAATTCCTCATTGGGTCAGAATGGAAGATTTTTCAGATTTAAAGCGCTTCCTTAATAGTTAGTTTCCATGTAGTTTTAGCAGGTAATTTTTCTTGTTTTGATCAGCACAAAGTCCCGGGTAGAGTTGTCCCGGTCCATCAAGGGTCCTCTGCAAAGTCCGTTGTATCACAAATCCAGATAGCGCGTTAACAATTGGAATACTTGTACTTTACGTTGCGAGCCCTGAAGAAGTCCCTGGATGGGACGAAACGCTTTGGCGGTTTCAAAAGTTTTTTAAAGAATGAACTGAAATCCAACATCGACTCGCCTTTGAAAAATTTCTGTATTACTGATTGTATATTTTGTGACATTTGTATATTGAGTGTGCTGGGCTAACATGTTAATGTATATCTGAGGAATGCTAGGTTCTTTGAATCAGCTTCTGAATTTAGGAGGTATAGGGAATTGTGCCTCCAGCCTGTGTTTGCACCTCTGTGCTTCTTTAATACTGATAAGGGATTTTTTGAACTTGTGCAGGCATCTATGCTTTGATTTCCAGCTTTGTATATTTTCCAAAGATGCACAAACCTGGACCAGATCAACAACTCCCCTTCCACACACTGTTCAAACATGCTCCGGTTAAACCCGCCTTGCAGCTCCCTCAAACTACCTTGGGCATTCACCTGGCACCTGCCACTAAGCGCATTGCAAGATGCTGTATTTTGGGAGGAAATACGGATGGCCATTATCAAATACTCTGAGCAGAATACAGGCTCAGTGCAGTCTCCCTTAGTGCTATGGGAGGCTTTTATGGTGGTCATACAAGGTGACTACATTGCTAAGCAACACAGCGTCCTCAAAGCTATACGTGGGTCACTCTCCAGATTTGAGGCGACAGCGTCCTAGATTCGAAATGTTCTTATACCCAGGAGGCCTCCGTAGTGGCCATCATCCGTGACAAAATGAGAGTATCAAGAGGAAGCCACTCGTGAAACACACTATCTTGGCAAAGAGGCCCAAGCTCGACGGTATGGTGAGGGATACTGCCCCGGGAAATCGTTAGTAGGGCTACTCTGTAAACCACATGCCTTCACTTATGTATTGGAGCTATATAATGCAGAGGGCCAAATTAGTTCCTCCCCACCCAGTGTCTTGAATGTTATGCCCTCTTTTTATGCTCAATTATACATCAGCACCCCCATAGTCCGCTCTGGGGAGCTCAAGGCTTTATTAGACACTGCACAACTATTATGGCTAGACAGTAACCATCGGGAATACCTAGACTCGCTAAGCCCCGGGTCTAGATGGCCTTCCATAAAGAATATTCCCAGATCCAGGCTCCCCGTCTCCTAGATATGTACAAGGATTTACTGGCGGTGGGCTCACTCGCTCCACCCTTCTTTACGAGAGGCTGTCCTAGTTGCATTGCTTAAATCCGACAAGCCAGCTGAGTAATACGACTCTTATCGCCTGTTATCCTTAATAAAAATCGATAAGATTTTTGCAAAGGTTTTGGCGAAACGACTGCTACCCTTGTCATTGATCATCCAGCCGGACCAGTCCAGCTTTGTTCCGAGCCGTTCAACTTCACACAATCTCCGCTCTATTTTTGCAGTAATGCACTACTTGCACAAGTAATACCAGCCGCGCCCGCACTATTGGGCGCCACAAAGGCGTACGTTTCGCTTGAGTGAGCATATCTTTTTCCATTGCTTCAGTGACTGGGCCTTAGCCATCTGTTTATTAAACAAATCCAACTCCTATACACCCTTCCGGCGGCCCGCGTGCGACTCAATGGCCTTGTCGCCGAACCATTTCCAGTCATGTGGGGCACTAGGCAAGGATGCCCGCTCTTGCTGCTTTTATTCATCATGGAGTCCCTAGCTGCTAGGCTGCGACAACACCACGCACTCAAGGGTATAGCGTTTATATCAAGGGGATTAGTGATCTCCTTCTATGCAGGCATCACCATAGACGCACACGACCCCCAGACTAACCTGGCCCTACTGACGTGCGAGGTGGTTCGATTTGGAAGATACTCAAGTATCCAAAAAAGTTGGTCCAAGTCTGTCCTTTTTCCATTAAGTGACGCCACTGTGCATTTCCCCAGAGAATACCCCGTAAAATGAACAACCAGCCTGACCAAATACATGGGAATATGGCTAAGCAGGGAATCAGAGGAGGTGTGGCACGCCAACTATGGCTGCGTAGTCGACTGGATAGAAGACCGGGTTCCGGTATGGAATTATGACACACATACTTCCTTTAACTAAGGTAGGCTGCATCGCGAAGGCAAAAATGATCATACTCCTCAAATTCCTGTATCTATTCATAAATATCCCAGTCCCATTCACCACAAGCGATTACGGTCCAATTTGATATAGTTAGTTTGAGCTTCCTATGAATTGCTTACATTACCACACTCACAAGGGGGCCTAGTAGCACCAGTTATGTCGCTTTATGCCTCGTTATCGCAGGCCCAATTCTTACATTACTGGCTCCATCCCACACCATTCCACACACTCTTGGCCATAGATGCCATAAAGTCTCCCCCTGGCCTCTCACAACAGCACTGTTCCTCCGCTACAAGACTCCCAGAGCTGAAATTGACACTGTGGGAAACTTACACTGGGCGTGAGACCGACTCAGAAAGCAGGTCGGCCCCCCTATACTACATGCTCCCTAAATCCCTGTAGCCAACAACCCCTTACTACCCCCACTACAAGATAAGCGTGCAATCGGATGGGCAACCACAATGGGCATTAAAACCTTTGCGGGTATATACCCGATGGCCACTTCCTCCCCCCTCCGACAGCTACAGCTGCATCTGGCCCTGCGCAGCTCGAAACTTTCCTATACTTTCAACTGGTAGCGGCATACAGTGCTCTCCATAGTACCTTTTCTGCTCTGCCGGCAACCCTCACTCCTTTGGAATACATGTATACTAACCCTTCACAGCACAAGTTCATAACCCATATCTCTATACACATGGCAACACGCCCATCCAATCCTTGTCCTGAATGCCCGTGAGGCCTGAAACTCAGATCTAGACTACCTCCTGTCTGATTCCCCATGGGTGTTTTGTTGGGGCCAGTTAAAGATGCTATTACCTAATTGCCGGCTGCACCTTTCAAATGCATACACCGGTTATACCGCACGCCAGCACAGCTTTCCAAGATTGGTCGTCTTCCGATTTGCACTGCCTGCGCTGCCACGCAACGCAGGCCACCTTTATACATCTTGCGTGGAACTTTCCTAAAGTCGTAGGTTACAAGTGCAAGTTCTTAAACATACTGCAAGACATTATCGGCACACCAATACTCCTCAGTCTGCTGATTGCCCTATTTGGATACTTGAAATAGATACCGAAAGCCCACCGCAGACTCGAATGCTATGCTATTTCTTTTGGCCAAGCGAAGGTTTGAAATACATTGGGGAAGGAAACCAGCCCCAACAATCCAGACCTGGTTAATAGATGTGTCCTACTATTGCAAACAATGCTCCACATTCTGGGAACTCATTTCACTATGATCCTGCCTGAAGGATGTCTGGGAACCCTTCAATGCCTATCTCCGACAACGAAACGCAGACTCACCTGTCATGGCTATCACCCTTGGCATTAATTTATACTGCTAATCCAGACTAAAGGTCCCATATTCATGTGTGCCACGCGCTACTGTCCTTGAACCCTACAGCTTTTAACACATTTTATTATGCATGCTGGCCTGGCGGCTGCCTCACTCAGGGTGTAATGCATTCATAGTGGTTTTGCTGAGCAGTTCTCTATTGAATAAGACAGTGCTGTATTTACATGTGTTCCTATTTTAAATGACTCCTGCAATTGGAAATGTATCTTGGTTTTCTAAAATGCCAATAAAAACAAAACAAAAAATTTAAAAAAACTCATTCTCCTATTCCATAGCCCAGCTTTACTGTTTTGTGAGCTTATGAAAAAGGTATTTTTGGAAACACAACCAAGGAACAAACTAGGATTCAGACTGGGACTAAATTGCAAACGTTAAGCACAGAATTCAGGAAACTCACCTGCCCAGAATATTAGTGTTCTCAGAATAATCACAATACAACAGAGTTGTTACTGTGGGGGTAGACCTAAAAGAGGATTGAGTGATGTAGGTGAACACTAATGATAAACAGCCTACACTTGGGCAAGTCCATGTAACACATAGAATGGTTATGGCAATGTCTTTCTCAGTGAAGTGAAGGGGAGGTCTTGAGCTTGGGGAGGTGAGAAGAGGTGGGGAACAAGGGGTTTTAAGTCTGGCTAGGCAAGCACAGCTGTTTGCATGACATTCTTAAGCTTTAAAAATAAGTCATGGGCCACGGCTATGGCTCTGCCCAGAAGAGCATTTCTGTTGTCTGTTTGGTTTATCACTTTGGCTTCTAGGCAGTTATTTCATTTTGGTGAATGAAGCACTCCTTCATCTCACTGTTCGTCACTGTAGGAAGCTGGGTACTTGTTGCAGTACTTCCCCACGTTTTGACTGGTATGTATTTGACGCACCTCTGACTGAAGTGTACAGGGTTCTTACTAACCAGGTTCCCAGTACAAATGTTCTTCCTCCCAGAAACGTACAATTTAGAACACTCTAAGGCCCTTGTAAATGGTAGTCCTGGTACCTAGGGCCTTAGGTGCTAAAGAGGGTCCCTAAAGGCAGCAGCACAAATTATACTACCCTAAGAGACCCCTTACAGGCACATGAAAGACAGCCATTACAGGCTGTGTGTCTTGGCGAAGACAAAAGTGAAAATACGCCTTTGTCACACATCCCTGTGTGCCATGTCCCCTACCACTGGATGGAATATTTGTAATTCACCCCTACAGCAGGTTTAACAGCCCTAAGGCAGGGTGGCGCTGAATATTACATGTGAGGGTATACCTGCATGAGCAGATATGCCCCTGTACTGGTCAGTTCTATTTTTGCTACTACAAGTGACCAGAGAAGCCATTTTAAAACATGTGCTGAACTCTGGTGAAAATGAGTTCCCCAGCTACACAATGGCTTCACTGAAAATAGCGATGTCTGGTATTAAACTTCTCTTACTGGTAAACCCACACTGATGCTAGTGTTGGATTTACCAATACATACACCGAAAGGGCACCCTAGAGGTGCCCCCTGAAAACCTACCAGCTTCTGGTGTGCTTGCTGACTGGTTTCTGCCAGCCTAGCGTCCGAGACGCTGTTCTGACCTCCTGGGGTTGAGAGCCACTGCTGTCATAAGACCTAGAGCAAAAGCCTGTTCGGGAAAATATTGTAACGCCCCTTCCCACAGGATGACCTTCTGATTAGCCTCCTTGGGGGGGGGGGGGGCAAGCTTCAAAGAAGCTGCCACTTTTGGAATGTTAATCTGGCTCCTCTCACATGAGAGGAAGCCACCCTCCCTGTCCAAAGCACCCTTGGCACCTGGGCAGGGGGGAAACTAATCTAGTCAGGTAGGTGTGCCACCTCCAGGAAAGCACCACCTCTAGGATGGGGTAGTGTGAGCTGGACACAATTTTTCAGAAGCATCCATTTTGTGATGGCATACTTAGGAATTCTGGAACAGTGTTATGCCCACTCCCCACAGGAAGTGGTCATATAGGTGGCATAGTACCCTAATGCTCAGTAGCCCATGGGCTACTAACCTACACTCACCTAATGCCCTGAATTCAGAATTTAGGGGAGTCTCTTGCACCAGGGAAGCAGATCCTGATGACCTACGAAGGAGGACACTAAGAGCCACAAAAGACTGAAGAGAGCACCTGATGTGGCCCCAGTCCTGCTGTTCTGTCTGCTATCTGTCGAACCCGCACCAAAGATGACTCATCCTGCATCTGTGTACCTCCAAGACCTGGGAGGACTGCCTGCCTTCAGTAAAGACCAAGACCTCCTGAAGAACAGCGGAATGGTTCCATGCTTCCTGCAGCAACTCCAAAGGATAACTCAGAGGCCTCTCGAACCACTAAAACCTGAGACCCAAAGCCACAACTGCACCGGTCTCCTCTGGCCTGAGTTGAACCGGCACCGGCTCCAACAAGGTTCCCCAGCCCTCCAGAGCTAGAGTCAATTGTGGTTTTACCCCACATGGACTCCCCGATGTCACCTGCAGCCTCTGCACACAGGCGCCCTCAACGCAACTGCTCCCTGTAAGAAAAAAACGAAGCCTAAAGACACCTCTGCATCCATCGCCCCTAAGCTGTGGAGAAGAGGACCCCAGGTGTTCCTAGGTTGCAGAGCATTGCAAGCCTTAAACCCCCTGTTGGTTCACCCCAACTGTCTTCCTGGCCAGAGTCTGCAGTCTCTTTTTACAGTGATCAATCCCCCATTGAATTTCATTGGGCTCCCAATGCTAATTTGCACCCTGCACTCGGCCGCCCTTGTGCCGCTGGTGGTGTAGTGTCGGTGCTGCCTTGGACCTTGCCCACCACTCACCTTAACTCCTGGAGATTAGTGCTGTAAGTGGATGCACTGTACCTTTTTGCAGAACTTGTTCTTCCTTCCATAGAATAACATCGCAAAATTCAGAAATTGCACTGTGTCCGCTTTAAAGTGAAAAGTTATATTTAAAAACGTACTTGCCTCACTACCCCTAATAGAGAAATTTGGGATTGCATAGCAAGCCCCTGTTCACGAGTAGGGGAACCCATGGACACTCTTTACACAGTATATAGATTTTTGATCTATACTACTATAATAAAGGAAGAACTTTGAAGCTTTGAGACGGGTAAACTGGGGAACCACAGCGCCAATCCACACACCCGATACATCGTTGGAATTGTCAGGGTGTGCAGATGGACATAGGCTATATAAAGTAAAAATGAAACGTTATTTAAAAAATGTAACATAAAAAAATAGTCCCCTGGAAGTAGCGCCGGCCGCGACGTAGCGCTGGCTGCGACGTGCGTGCTGACGAGGAGGAGTGGCGGACATGAGCGCGGGGTGGAGCGGCGGACAGGCGGGGAGGAGGACAGGCGGGGAGAAGCGGTGACGAGCAGCGAGGAGCGGTGGTGAAGTCAGGAGCACGGGGAGGAGCGGCGGCTCAGGTAAGGCTCCGGGACACGGACAATGTCGGGGCGGGAGGGGGCTGGGGCGGGCGGTTGGCCCTGAAGAACGGCGGCTGAGTTAAGGCTCCGGCTCCGGGACACGGACAATGTTGGGGCGGGCGGGGGCCAGGGCGGGCGGTTGGCCCTAAAGCCTCATTGCCCCCGGACGACGTCGGGGCGGGCTGCTAGTATTGCATAAAGAGCCAGCTTCCTACAGTTACATTGAATTCTGTGTCTCCTGTAGGAATTCTTTACAAAAAACAATCCTTTTTGGTACTTTTCCCCCAGCTTTGGCACAGGTAATAGTGCACGCTTTATTGTGCTAAATACCATTTGTGCATGCAAAGCAGGCCAACGGCATTTGTGGAAACCATAAAATTATTGTTGGTATTTACATGTCACAACATCGAAACGACGTTATGTTATCAGGATCAATTAGAACATATAATAATTATTCACAATGAAACATTTAAACACAACCCTGATTTAATTAAACACAATTCTCTAATACAATAGTTTTGTAGAAATGCCATACAAAAAATATATCTTTATTTCATCAGGGTCTTTGGTTAAAGACCTATATTCACATTGTCTCATGGACAAATACTAAGAACATGAAAACGTGCTAACAATATAGCACAAACCGTTGTTGCAGCAAAGCATATACATTGTTGAACTATTTCTGGTCTCCCAATAGTTTTCAGCATTATAGGTGCTTGTTAAAATTTCCATTCATAATCCACATAGGAGGTAGTCTCAATATCAACAAGTCATCTGAAGAAACTTCCTCTTATTTTCTTAACTCCTTGCCACGCAACTGAGTTAGTGCAACATCCTAAAGGGTCATTCTCTCGTGAACATACAGATAGGACATAATATGCCCATTTTAACAACATTTCAACTCTGTATCATTGCTTTGGGGATGATGGGGTGGGTTTATGGTTTTATTATAATACACACATACAGGGGTGGAGAGGACAAAACCACAAATAATGGAATATACAAACAGTGACAAGCTCATATGTTTGAAAAAATTGCCCTCACTCACACACAAATGTGTGTGACATGCTTCATCATAGGGTCTGCTACAACGCCCTGGCGTAGCCACGCACAGAGCGGAGCCTAGGGAGGGGAAACATACAACAAGAATGGTTTTATTGCCCAGAGTAAATGTACATTTTCAGAGGTTTTTAGGTATTGTGTAGTAGCCATTACTTCCCTTCAATTGAGGTGTTGTTGGAGAATTTGAAAGTTGTTTATTAACAAATAATATTTTTTTTGATTACATAACTTTTATTTTGCTTTAACAAAGTTTTTCAGTAGACCTGTGTTCATGTGTAAATACAAGGTCTTTCGGAATCCCTAAGTAGCATGCAATTAAAGTGCACGAAGGAAAGGCATGGGCCACTGGACAAACCCTGACCTATTTTCTTTGAAAAACCTTTGTAGAGGGACCGCTATTTGCTCTAGATATGTTTGACATAGTTCCTGATGCTCCATATGGTTTTCACCTGGGTTCGCAAGTAAAGTGCATGTGTTCTTTATTGTTTCGCATGCAAGAGTTAGTCATATAACTTCTCTTTGCCACCAAGAAATCCTTAATGATGCTTTGATAAACAGATTCAGTTTGGCATGATGGTTTGTGAAAAATTGTCTTGCAGTCAAGAGCATCATTTTAGAGATTTAGCCACACTAATAGTCTTATAAAGAACTCTTTTGTAGTGCCTTCTTAATTGGGGTTGTGGAGGATATATTTTCATAAAAGTAGTTGGGGGACATCAGTGTGTAAAGAACTTGTGGATATGTTCTTTTGCATTGGATAAGTAAATTAGTCATCTCTTCTACATGAACAAATGATGGATTTTTGCCTTTCTGTGTACTACATGAGAATATTAAATCCGGAAATCTATTAATGGTCAGCATTGTAAAGTGTTGTGATTGTTTCCTTTTGTGCTAATTACTTTGTAAAGTCTGCTTTATGGTTTTGGCAGATGGAGTGTTAAATTGTATTTTCACCTTTTTCCCCGTAACCATTTAGAGCTGGAGAACCTGAAATCTAGTGAATACACGTACAACAGGTTAGAATGACATTTTTTGTTTGTATTCTATGGACAGTGCTGTGATAAATCCTACATTCATGCTATTTAGAACATAATTTGTATGGATAAAGAATGTAAAATGTATGGGTTTTTTCTCCCTAAATTGACATGCTAAAGCCTGCGGAGGGGCGCAATAGCAGGACAACGCACCTGCAGTGCCTTGCTTTGCCTCTCATACTGCTGCCACAAAGGAGCCTCCTTGGGAATTCCTCAGACTTCTGCACCAATTATTGGCATCCTTCCAGGAGGCTCTGCGCTACTTTGCGTCATTTCTTTAGGTGTTAAACTCTTCTATGGTGTGTTTTGGACTCTTGATTTCATAGTCTAAGTATGAAACACAATAACATTTCACTGAGAGTAGACTGATTTGATTGTGGTGACTGGACGGAAACAAACCATGTGGAGCAGTTCTTGGCCCCTTTGTTCGCACACCAACACAATGTTATGAATAGCTTCCACTGGAAGCCTATATTGTGATTAGTTTGAAAATCAAGAATTCACTGCTCTTGCATCTGAGGAGCGAAAAATCAGACCCAGAAGTTGGTGTTCAGAAAAACAGTGATGCTCTTTCTTTCATTGGGTCTCCAACGACCCAAGGAAGGAGGTGGGAATAGTTGTTCACAGTCTGTCATATCTGTCCTCTCACACGTGTCTCCACTGACCTTGGGGAGCACCAGCCACCGCCTTCCCCCATCAGTGCAGGCCTGTTCAGACCTACAATGACTAGGGATTCCAAGTCGCTCTGACTAGCCACTGTCAACACAGTGCCAGCTCTTTACTCTATGAGTGGCGAATGGGGTGAGGGGATATAATGTGCAGCATTTGGTGAGTAATGGTGGTAAGATGCCATGGACCAATGTTTTAACTATTAGGACAGGTAAAAGATATTGTTTTGGAAGTGGTGTGAGAGAGTGCCTTAGCACCAGGTATTCTTTGTTTGGGAATGAAGAAGGCACCAACAATGATGGTGGAGTTGAAAGTTGAACATGGGTGTGGTGTGGGGGGGGGGGTGGATGGCAGGACACTTGGTAAATATAATTTGTAATATCCAGTTGGTAGAAGGAGGGCTGAAGGAGTAGAGGCCGTGTTGTGCATGTCTTTCCCATTACACTTCCCTAGTGTAACTTATTAATAGAATTGGTCGTGCTGAGGCAGTGGCTGGAGGGGAAAAATAATATAACCTTTTAAATAGGTAGTTATCAATCGTGGAGTTTGCACCTCTAGGTTTTCAAGTGACATAGACAACTTGATCTCTGCTCACATTGTCTCTTTGAGGCCAGTTGGAACTCCTTAGTGGAAAACTACTTCGCTACACATCTGTAAACCTATGTTATTATGCAAAGGGTGGTAGAAGTGCTTTCCTGATTAAAGTAAACAGACATAGGAATGTGATTATCGCTTTCCAATATTTTATCCTTTTTGTAAGAAAAGAAAGGAACAGTTAATTACCGCTTTTCAAATACAGAAGATATTGATGCAGCAACTTATTATACGTTATCTTTGTTCCATTGTCTATACAGGGCTCCACCATCTCGAATCATTCTCCTTTCACTCAATATTGAAAATTGAAACAAAAGTGGAAACTTTTGTGTCAAATTGCTTATGTCATGTGCTCCATTACACTAACTTTAATGACCTTTCTGGCTCTACCGCTGGGTTAACCATAACCAAAGGTCATTCTCTCAAGTAACTAACTTCCCACTCTACATGCTATATTTTTTGTTCCTTAACCTTTTCATTTCTAGATCCGAGATTTTGTTTCTAACCCTGTTATTTTTAATTCAGTCTTTATTTTGAAGTTCACTTTATTAAAGTTCTACAATTGCTGAATAGGATGCTCAAAGTATTAACTTCAAATGTGATTTCCTATCTAGGGTTTCAACAAGGATAATCATGTCACTTATCAGACTTTTGGGTGCTGTTATGGAGTCCTAAGGTGGTAAGCACTTTACCTTGTTGTCGCCACAAACATTTCAGAAATCTGTTGAACTTCTTCTTGAAGTTTAAAAGGTACATAACGGTGTAGCCAGATAGTAGAAGATGACTTGTTTTTCCACTTGCATCCTGCAATCTGCCAGATTTTCAACGAGAAACATGATGGAAAAGACATGCAAGCAGTCTTGCAGCTCCAAATTCTCCAAAAGCCCAATGTTATTTTATGGTCTTATCACCCTTTTAGTGGGTAGCTACCCACAATTGGAGTTGGGCAAAAAAAAAAATGTCCCCCAAACATGCATTACACTGTAAAGCTACGAACTACAACCAGGAAGATTTGTTAGCAGGCATCTGGCAAGGGGAGTCTGACTTGAGCCACCATAGACGCATTAATTGTTATAAACAGAGAAATAAACAGTGAGGCATAAGGACCTGTTTATGGCCGCCAGCATGGCACCTGAAAGATCATTGGTGCTGTACGGTTCAGTTGTGCTCTTCACGTCAGACATTCAGAAAGGATCTTTGAAAGGCCCATCACTCCAGAGGTGTCTGTTCAAAGAACGAAGTAAAAATAAAAAAATATTGAATGTGTATGGAAAACCGGATGGTTTACTGCAATCTTCTAAATTATCATCTCGAATTATACATCTTTCTGTGAAGTTCATGATGAAAAGCCTTGTGAGACTGCTGATCATGCCTCAATGTAATGAATGGGGTGGAAGAACGCAGGCGCTATCAAATACATTTTTGGGATTATTATTTTTATTTATTTATTTTTTTAATAAACTTTTATTGAAACAAAACAGAAACACACAACAACATCACAAGGCAATAAGGACAGTAAATCAGCATGCCATGGGTCCGCGCAGGAGGCGCTCCACTGCAATATCCCGTAGCAAACCAGCAGGATACAAAAGGAAATGGGAGGGGGGCAGCGAGGAGAGAATCAGTAACACATAAAACCAATAAATGGAATGCTAATCATGGGGACAAAGCGACATCCGGATCCAAAGCCTGGGGGGGGGGGGTGCAAATATCTCCACGATAGGAGTTCCACTGTGACCAAATTCTACTCCATTTCCTGGGTCGACCTCGCGACAGATATACAGTCTTTTCCCTAAGCATGCACCAATCCATGTTTTCCTTCCAGGACGAAACTGAGGGGGCCTGTTAGAACCACACAGCTGTGCAATATCACGTTTCACAATCATATTCCCCAGGGTCGCCCAGGTAATCTGGGCCGTATTGTAGTCATTTGGTTCCCAGACATTAAGAAGGCAACGCCTGGCTTCGGGAAGCAGGGCGACACCAGTCACCCTTTCCATCACAGCATGTACACCAGACCAGAATTTACAAACCACCGGGCATTCCCACAGAATATGGAGGAAGGTGCCCTGCATACCGCATCCACGCTTACACCGATCATCCTCAGAGAAACCCATGCGAACCAGACTCGGACCAGTGACATACACACAATGGAGGATCTTGAGCTGAACAAATCGGAGGCGAGCTGGGATGGCGACCTCCTTAGGTGAGGACAAGGCAGATTGCCAGTCCTCGTCATCCAATTCCAGACCATCAGCGGTCCACGAGGCCCTGAGGCGCAGAAGCAGATCGGCCCTATTATTTATGAGCTTCTTATAAGTCAGGGAAATCGTACTATCAGGTACATGTCCGTCCAGTAAACGATCCTCAAGGGGAGAAGATTCAGGTAGATCCGTGCCGACCGTGAAAACCGACAAAAGAGCATGTCGGACCTGCAGATAGCGAAAATATTCTCTATCCCCCAGGTCGTATTCAGCCTGTAGCACCGCAAATGACTTCACATCTCCTTTGGACCAAAGATCCCCCACCTTGCTAATACCAATCATGTCCCATTTATCAATTCCTTTCGTTCGCCACAAATTGCCCAAACATTCAGAATCATACAGGGGGGTCGCTCGGGTGAATCTGTCACGCCAACCAAGAGCCGCATTCGCAGCGTGCCACACTTGCACCGCTATCCTAGTGGGTCCAGTCAGCGAACCACAAAGCCTACGGGAATAAAGCGCCCTGATGAAAGTCCCACCAGACAAAAGGTGTTTATCCATTTCAAAAGCCGGGGCCGGGCCGGGGGCATACGTCGCGTGATTAACCGCGCTCAGCTGGGAAGCCCAATAGTAGCGCCTGATGTCAGGAAGTGCAATACCTCCGTCATACCACGGTAAGGTAAGCTTAGACAGGGCAATGCGCACACGACCGTCCCAGAGCAGTCGCCTCTGTAAGCCCTCCACCTCACGAAAATACCGAGAGGGAACAAGATCAAACGAGTTCTGGAGAGCATACAGAAATCTGGGCAGCGACATCATTTTAAATAGAGCCGCACGACCCAACGGGGACAACGGCAACTTACGCCAGCGAGCGACATCCATCTTCAATCTTTGAAGAGGAGGTAACAAATTGCGTTCATAGCGAACGGTGGCATCCAAGGAGATATAAATCCCCAAGTATTTAAAGCCAGTCTCAGCCACTTGAATAGGACATCTACGAGGCAAGGGGGGAAGACCCCTAGCCAAAACGTAGACACATGATTTGGTCCAATTAATGACGAGACCCGAGTTCTTCCCGAAGGAGGTAAGAACATCGAAAAGCATATTAAGAGATTTCCGAGGGGAGGTAAGGTAAAGGAAGATGTCGTCTGCGTAAAGCGAGACACGATCCTCAAAGTCAGGGGACCACCGAATGCCCTTTAAGGAAGGCTCCCAACGGAGCCACTCAGCCAGCGGTTCCAATGCAAGGGCAAAGAGTAATGGTGATAACGGACAGCCCTGCCGGGTACCACGCCCGAGCGCGAAAGTCCCGGACACCTTACCATTGACCACCACTTGAGCCAGGGGCTTCTCATAAAGAAGTTTAACCCAAGCAATGAACCCCGGGCCGAACCCAAACTTCGAAAGAGCAGCCCAAAGATAGGGCCACTCAATGGTATCAAAAGCCATCGTAGCATCAAGGGAAACCAAAATGGCCGACTCAGTAAGCGTCGCAGCCCTCGCGAGAACTCCATGGAGCCTCCGCAGATTAAGGGCGGTGTTGCGATGCGGGATGAAACCCGACTGATCCGGATGGACCAGGTCCCCAATCACAGCAACCAAGCGATTGGCCAACAATTTAGCGAGAATGTTGGGTTCAGCGTTAAGCAGTGAAATGGGTCTGTGGGAAGTACAGCGATCACGAGGCTTGCCCTCCTTATGGAGAACCACAATGGTAGCAAGTCGCTGATCTGCGGACAGGGCGCCAGAGTCCAAAGCCTCCAGAAACATCTCCTTTAAATAGGGTGCCACAATATCGGGTCATAGCTTATACAGTTCAATAGGTAAGCCATTGGGACCCATTGCCTTACCAGATCGAAGGGAACGGATAGCACTCGCGATCTCATCGACCGTGATAGGCGCGTCCATGAGGTCTCGATCGTCCTCCGAAAGACAAGGCAACGCAATGTCCCGAAGAAGTAACCGGGAATCATCCTCGTCTGTGTCGGAGACCGAGGCATACACTGTCTGAAAATGATCAACAAAACAATCAACAATCCCCGAAGGATCCGCAACACGCTCACCATCCAGCCGCTCAATCACCGGGACAACACGATTCTCTCTATCTTTCTTATCCAGCCAAGCAATCAGTTTACCAGCCTTGTCCCCCACATCATACAGCCGGCCCTGTTGCTCACTGTACATCGCCTTCGCCGCATCAGTGACTAGGGCTTTGTAGTCCGCTTGCTTCAAACTAAGGGAATGCAAAGCCAAACGTGTCACCTCAGAACCAAGTTCATTCTCAAGTGCAGTGATATCATTTTCAATACGCACAATTTCCTCATTTTTAGCAGTCTTAACAGCAGCAATAAGCGATAGTGACTGCCCTCGGATAACTGTCTTAAAGGCCTCCCACAAAGAAACAGATGAAGAAACAGACCCCACATTGTCATTGAAATAATGGTCAATAGTTTTCACTAATTCAGAACGGGTCTTAGGGTTGCGGAAATACCAAGGGTTGATGGGGGCCAACCTACCCGCATTACCAACTCCAACCCGAAACCGAAGCCACAAAGGAGAATGGTCAGATATACCCCTAGGAAGATGTCGAACCTCATCAATGCAGGAGGACTGGGCTGATGGCATCAGGAAATAGTCGAGCCTGGAGAGACTACCATGCGCCCCGGAATGGAAGGTATACTGAAGCTGGGTGGGATGCATCAGTCTCCAGCTATCAATAAATCCAAAAGTCTCCAGGAAATCACTAAGCCACATCTGAGACCTGACCAACTCCCGAGGGGGAGAACGGTCCGCAGCACCAGAGACCACGGAGTTAAAGTCCCCACCGAGAATAAGAAGACCCTCGGGTAACCCAAGAATAACCGTACCCAAATCAACATAAGTCGGGGCCTGCAAGCCCGGAGGGACATAGATCGAAAGAATGGAGAGAGTCTTACCCTCCCATCTACCAGTGAGGACGGCATAGCGCCCCCTATCGTCAAGTATCACGTCATCGATCTCGAAGGGGAGAGAGGACCGGATAAGGATGCCCACCCCCCGGGAACCAGAAGTGAAACCAGAGTGAGCGACTAAGCGATAACCCCGCCTATTCAAGGCGTGACACACGTTGCCAATCAGATGTGTCTCCTGCAGGAGAATGGCGTCTGAGGAACTGCAGGACCACCCCTCGCTTTATTCTGTCTCCCAACCCATTAACATTCCAGGACAACAGTTTCAACTCACCACCCGCCATCCCCGAGAATGAGCAGGGAGCCCCACACACGAACCCAAACTACATGAGCTAAAAAAGGAGAGACAATACGAAGCCTTGTGACGACAAAAAACACACACATTCCCCCCCACCCCCCAAACTGAACCCCGTTACAACGCCCCCCACCCTGCACCCCTGCTTACGACTCAAAAGCCACCCCAACTTGCAGTGTGCCTGTCGCCCCATAGTAACTACTCTACACAAAGAACCCAGGAGGAGAACGAGTTCCCAGTAACCCCGCCACCCTCAGGCACAATCAATAACATAAAGACAAAAGAACCAAAGTCCAAACTCAGCCGAGAGGATCAAGAAGGTCAAACACCAAGGTCCACAGCATCATTCCTGTTCCGACACGCCACCCTCTGCTCCACCGGGGTGCTCAGTACGATCATCCCTTTTGGGCAAGGAGTCAAGCCAGTCATTGACACTGTCCGGTCGATCAAAGAAAAACATTCGTTCACCATGTTCCACACGAAGCCTGGCCGGAAACAACATGGCATACTTGAGTCCCAGGTCCCTCAACCGCCTCTTGGCTCCCTGAAACCCCATCCTCTGCCGTTGTACAAATGGAGTGAAGTCCGGATAGAAGTTGACTGTAGAATTCTCGAACTTCAACGGGCCTTTGTCCCGGGAAGCCTGCAGGATAGCGTCCCTGTCCCTGAAGTGGAACAATCTGGCCACAATGGGTCTGGGGGGGTCCCGAGCTGAGCCCTTCCCCGGGAACCCTATGAGCCCGCTCAACCGCAAAGAATTTGGTGAGCCCGGGGGG